>NC_139317.1:21952796-22200296 GCF_056507025.1 Lutjanus erythropterus
TTGGGATTGGATATCACTGTAAATTAAGACGCCATCCAACCGTAGTCAAGAACTTTTCACTTTTAACAAGGAGTTATAAAAGAGGTATTTACTCCAGTGTGTTCAGTAATTAATTTGATATTCAAATGAGCTTACAGTATGTATTATAATTGCAAATATCCCAAATAAGAGTAGTTTTAAAAAAAGGAGGGTAGTGTCAACAAAGATTGATGAGGCCTGCTTTGAAATTGCCATCTGTTTCAAATGTTTACTTGAGGTGGGTTTCCCCCCCTCTCTTCTTCTTCTGTGGAAAATAGAGGCATCATGGTTTCCTCCCACCATTTGGCCATATGTATCTCTTATTTTTTCCTTTTTTTTTTTTTTTTTTTTTGGAGTGGTGGGGGACACACATGAACAGACACACACATGCATCTCCACACACACAACGCAAACATTGAAGGGGATCAGGAACATCAGCATGTGTGATGAGCTCCCACAGATAACGTCTCCGCAACATTTCCATGACATTGTAGCTGTGTTACCTCATTACCACAATGTCACAGCAGCAGTGTGAGGATGTTGTGTTTGGGGTGAGGATGGAGGGGAGTGTGTGTGTGTGTGTGTGTGTGTGTGTGTGTGTGTGCGTTGGTGGGGGGGGGTTCAGCTGCAGGTATCGGGCCTCTGCAGATGAGCTGATTAATTAAAGGGAGCTCTATTAAGGTTATTGAGATGTGCCCCCCCCCCCCCATTCCTCCTCAGTGGATAAAGGTGGATGGAGCGGAGGGGAGGCTGAGGGAGGCTGAGGGAGGGGAAGCATCCTTGCCTCTTTTGACATTAGCCCGCGTGCACCCACTTCACACGCCCTGTGACTCCTCGCCACAAGTGCCTCTCTGCACCCCACCTTTTGCAGGGAGTGACAGTCTCCTCAGGCTCCAAAATGGGGCTGCGGAGTTTTAATCCCCTCCAGCCCGTCAACCCACCCACCCTTACTTCCATCTGTCAGGAGCGCTGCTGGAGGAAAAAGGGGGGGAGGGTCTGTGGGGGGTGCAGGGGGCGCATCCCTTGTTCCATCCCGACGAATTTTCTAATTTCCTTTGCCTCCATGCTTTGTCCCAAATTCACGCCCCTAACCTATCCACCATACAGCCTCCCTCGTGATGCCCCCCCCCCCCTCCCCTCCCCTCCCACTGCTTCTCTCTCTTGTTTTGGCCAAAGGAGTTAAAGAAGAACTGGAGGCGCCTGCTGGCACACAGCAACACAAACTAACTGAGTATTTTAACAGCATCTGAACCTACTGTCATCACACACGAAGACACTGATTCCTCTCTTTCTTGAGAACTGGACTAAACCATATTTTGAGGGGGGGTTGATTTTTACTCTTCCATTATGCTGCAAAAAAATATTTTTAAAGAAACATCCTAGTGATTACATTTTTATTAAATGTAGACATCAACTTCGATGGAAAATCTGACAAAGCTGACATCTCTCTAAAAATGTTATTTTTTTATTTCACAGTATAGTCGTAATGAATAGCCATTTTATTTTTTTTAAGTTGCTAAGAGTTCTCTGAATGCTAAACAAAATACATATTTTAAAACTATAATTCTTCTTTAGTTTTGATTTAGAAGTGGTATGGAGTTTATATCTTATGGTTGAGACACATCTGATAGCAATATTATTGAAGGAAACTGTGGAAAATTTAGAAGCTTGCCAGCGCTTGAGCAGTTTTCCCACCTTTTTTCAAAACCAGGAAGTGAGATAGGGGAACTTAAGGTATAGCTAACCTTCTTTATGCCTGATCTGATGAAGCTGATGGAAATCTTGTAAACAAATTTGAGGGGTGACATTTTAATAAAAAAAAAAAAAAAAGATTTTAAAACGATTATTATAATAGCACATTTCATACCTATGTTATCAGAAGGTAGATTTAGATTTTAATAGTAGATTTCAAAGGCATTTGACACATCTTTTAAATATTTGGATGTTTTCTGGCACAGAGCAACTTTAGAAATTTTAAAAATTAAATCAAACCAAAACATTATATAATTACATGTATTTCATACATACTAATCCTTAAAGAATAAATTTAATTCCAATTTAAACTGGAATTAGAGTGTTTGTTGTATGTATGGTGTTATTTATGTCTCTTTGACTTTCTTCCACCTTGAGGTATATGCAACTTGTGGCAGGTCATATTCTGCTCGCACAAATCAACTTGAAGATTTTTTTTTCCCGTTTTGCTTCGCTATAATTAATCACAACAATGAGGACCATATGCTGAAATCCCATCTCCTCTTCTGACAAAAATGAGCCATACAACAGGTTGTCTGAACAGCCTTCCAGTGAGGTAGTCTAAAGGGAAAAGAGACGAATCACTGCTGTGTGTTTTTGCTTTTTTATTTCTCAAATTATCTACCAACACAATCATGTTTTGAGTGAATAAGACAGCACTCGGACAGAAGCCTGTCTTCACCATTTACTTTGTCTGAATGGACCATCAAGACATAACCATACAACATATTAATTAGTGACACATTACATGGACATCACAGTTTTAATGGGCAGTGACTCAAGCAATCAATTCTAATTACACATCTTCATGCACAAAACTAGGTAGTAAGCTTCAGGGATAGCACTCTCCTGTCAGATTAACTCCAGGAAATGAATTCAGCAACTTACTAGAGCTCCATCTGCTGTTTAGAGCAGTCTGAGTAAACCAAAGGCATACAGTGTGATGTTAAGATATGTTGCAGTCTGTTTTGGCAATGAGCTTCAATCAAAGATAATTCACATGACATTTGTTCATTCTCCTAACAAAAAACTACTCACCAGGTTAAGAAACACCACCCAAGAACAAGTATGTGTGCCTGGACAGAGTTTGATGAAGTTTAACATACTGTCTCCACACTTTAGAAACAACTACCTCTTCCCTGAAATGTAGAGGAGCCATTCTACCGAACTGGTCTAAAATGCTTTCCCACAACCAAAAAAATAATTTAAAATACATTTAAGTATGCAAATCTTAAATGTTAACTAAGATCTTCATATTAAATATTCTAATCTAAAATAAAATAGATAGCAGTAATTCTAATATGTGAAAAAAACCATCATTTGCAGGATGAATTGTGAGGTGGCTGTCCTGGACCTCAACCCCTAAATTTCAACTCATGAAAATTATACTAAAATGATTTTTGCAAATGTTTCCATTGTTGTTTTTAGAGAAGGATCTATGTGATGTTTTTGAAAGTGAACTTAACAAAAAAAAAAAAAGACTGATTTTAGCCACACCCCTACACTTTAGATCAGGAAGTATGTCTGTGTCCCTCTCTCTCATGGCTGCATGCTGAGGGCGCAAATGTGTTCAAAAAGTCTGAAAATCAGGGTGTAACTTTAAGTAACATCACTACCATACACCGATTCTCTGCAATTAAGGAATTTCTTTTGGTTGTAATTCTAGAAAACTTTGGTTTTATCTGTGAGCGACTGTTCAGAGCTACGCTGGCTAACCATGTGCTGACTAGCATCTTTGAGATAGTGAAACAGCACAGTTAAATTTAAAGTTAAATTATCAACTAAGATGTCATTATAGTGTTTGGTTCAGTGTATACTAAAACTTATAAATCCTTAACTTTTATTTCAGTATGATCAATTGTATTCCCTTCACAATTAAAAATGGATTAAAAAATACAATGGAGCTCAAAAAATTTACTTAGAATATTTTTTTATTCAATAACCTGTGAAAACTTAAAAAAAATAAATAAAAAAACAATGTTTCACTGTAGATGTAAACAAAATAGACAGTAGATAGTAGATAGTAGATATAAACCTTATTATTATATTTACTATTGCGTTTTGGTAGTGACAAATTTTGGAAGAGGAAAAATATTCTGAAACTGTCTGAAAATATAATATGAGAATTAACTGTGCAAACACTAGACATGTGTACTTTGAATGTTATACAATGTACATACATACACAGTTCTGGAGAAAAAGACACTTGATGTTAACCACTCTGACTTTGAACCAATTCTGTAGAATGGCCCAGAAACACCTTCAACAAATACACACTACATGTACACACACACACACACACACACACTAAAACACAGAGCTTGTGCGTGAACACGGAGCCCCCATTGTTGGCACTCATTCACTTCAAGATGCAAATGGGCGGATTTGAAATTCAGCCTCTGTGTGTTATGCTTGGCTACTTTAATGTTGTATCTATGCCGGGGATTATTCTCTCTACAGCAGAAAAACCTGTGCTTGAATGGCAGTGCCCTCAAAGTAGCTCCTACTGCTTTCAATGGCCTCCAAACGAGATTAGACCCGTGGCTGCCCTCGGTCCCAATCCTCTGCATTCAGATGGAGCGTAACCAGCCTGTGTGACAGTCTTTCTGTTTTGACACTGAGTGGGTGCAGTCACTGCATATAGGGCGTTTTGGAATTGAGAGGTCAGAACGGAAAAAAAGAAAATCCCTAATGCTAACTTTGGTGCTGTGAAATGATATCCAGGAAAAAAATCCTGGACTCTCTGCAATTTCGAAATTTAGCACGTAATTATAAAACAATTTTATTGGAAATTAAATATGCAAAATTGCTGTGCAACCACTCTGTCTTTTATGATATTTGGCACATTATACATACCACTACTATTACTGATTTAAAGACAGCATCAAGTTGTAATCACACATTTCTGATGAATGCTAATTTCTAACTTCATGAGATTCAATTTGCACAATGCTTTCTCCAAATTTGGATGTTGAAAATCTCTTCTCTAACCATATTATTAAATCACTGTCGACCTCTAGCCAATAATTACTTTCCCTATAATGCCGCAAATTAACATTCACTCTATATGAAAGATTTAATTAATATCAAGCGACTATTACTTTTCGATACAGGAAAGGAATACATGCACAGTGTATATAAATAAAGAGATGACCTTTATAATGATAATGAATAAGGTAGTGAGTAAATTACTAAATAATAGTTTTATTAACGAATGAGCTGTGCTATGCTCAAATCTCTTGGATGTCTCTCTTCACTCGACTAAGGCTGGGTTCTACCAACAAGGATTCATTTTTGAAACAGATTAAATCATGGTTTAATTTTAAATTATGCTGCATCAAACTTTTAAACTATCTTAAAATTAACAAAGGTTAAATTTAAACCCTCTTTAAATTTCCATTTTTGCCAAGCAGTCTGTTTTTTCCTTATTGTGCTGTTTTCCATTTTGTACTTCTCTATTATTTGGCCATATTGCTGCATTAATTCAGCCAACAACTTTTTCTCAAAGGAGGAGAAAGTAGAGCTTCCATACTGACCTGTCATGAATAGGCTGACATTTTTTTTTAGGTAGCTAACAAACAATGCAATGTTTAGTTAAATTTTAACGTTTTGGCTAGCTAGCAAATTATGTAATGTTTTGTCAATTAATACAAAGCAGCCAAAGTTTCCATAACAGTTTCCATAGTCACAGTTTATTTATTGTCATTTGTGTAAGCATTAGTTTAAGCAAGCATCTCACTGAGTAAACTCTCTTTAATTTCAGTTTACATCACTAAACTTGGATTTACCAAACAGAAATGAGTTGAACTGCAAAACTCCAGGTTGCTGCTTTATGATAAAACCCTCCGATCAGATGTCACCTGTAATATCTGACAAACTGATTCAGTCTGTGTTTGCTGGCCACTATAGAAAGCGTGTCTGTATTTGGACTGCTAGAGTGGACATTCTCAAACAGTTGGCTGTGTGACAGTAAGCTTTTGTGTTTGACAGTAGCAGGTTTGCCCCTCAGACTGGGGTCCCTGTGCTTTGGCACAAGGCTGAGGCTGGACCCTCAGCTGCAGTGGTCTTCTTGTATTTCACACCTGCATATGAGGCCTCTTCAGTTGACACTGTTGTCACTGCTTGGTCTCTAGTCATCACCATGAAGGTTGCATCATTCACAGTATGTCCATTCACATCACTGCTAAATCGCAGAATCACATTAAATAAAGTGTAGTTTTTCTCTCTTGCATGCCTGCTCTCCAGTGATATGGCTCGTTTGTTTAGCTTTATACTTAAGGGGTACTGGTCTCAGATGGCCGGTGGTTTGCGGGGAACAGTCCTACTTTTAATGGAGGTAGATGATCTCTGGTCAGAAGCTGTTTCCTGTCCTGTGCTGATGACCTTCTTGTCCCGAGGCCTACACTGCTTTGCACTCGGCTGTGTGGAGGTTTTCACACCGGGATGAGACTGCAGGGATGAGATTCATATTCATCTTACATAACAGAATTAACTATCACATTCATTTAAAAGCAGCTGCATGGCTACATCTTTAGTACCATCTTCTGTAACAGGTAAATCTGGCACCATCTAGTGGTGACTGAACATGACAGACATTATGCATGAAAATATGAGAGCACAGGAGCAGTTCAGTAAGAAAGTTTGTCCTCAAAAGCAGAATGTACAGCAGTAGATATTAGTAGTCTTATAATTTTGATCAAGACTAAAGGATGCGTCAAGAGCTACTGCCAATATAATTTAATTATATAAAACAAAGAACAAAGGTCAACTGCAAAGGCTACGTTGTTGGAGGTTTAACAAACCTGTGTGGTGGCTTCATGAGAGGGCCCTGGAGTTTCAGAGCTGTTTTTGTGTTTGTCCTCCTGGACGTTTCCACCAATGTCTTCAGTCTTTATTCCAAGATACAAGGATAACCCAAAGAAAGGTGAGAGATCAATACATGGATTCCATGACCATAATAGATAAATAATAATAATAATAGATAAAGGCTGACCTATAGAGTGGTGATTTACTTTAAAGGAAAATTCAGTTTTGCTTTGTTTTGTTTTCAATCTGTGTCTTGAAAGATATGAGATTCACAGTCATTAATTACCACTTGGATACTGGCATGAATTAAATTTATACATAACAAGAATGCACACTAAGCAAAATATGTGCATATTTATAACTAGATATGCAGCTTTATGGAGTCTGTTAGTGTAAAGTACAAGTACCTTTGCAAAACCTAATATAAGATCCGGTAATAATCTGAACACTCATCCTTTGATTATGAAATGAATCAGTGTTTCTCAAACTTTGCTCTCTCCAACTACCACCTTACTGTCAGGCCTGCAAACTGGTCACAGGTGATAAAGGTAAGAAGAATGTGTGACCAAAGTACAACACAGACTCATAAGGGGGGTTGGGTCGAGGGGTATGCTCCCCTGGACATTAAAAAAACAACAACAACAAGTTAATGTTTATTTTTTGTGACTTTTAGCATTACTCAGGTGCTGGTCACATGCTAACAGAATTACAGACAGCAAAACAAATTTAGTATTAATACATAATAAATATTTACAGTCTGTAATACATGAGTTAACTCTCATCCAAAAGCAGAAGAAACTAGGAAAAAACTAAGGGTGATAGCAAAGCAGAGACCAGATAATTAACAGATCAGATCAAAATTAGTATTTTTCAGCCCATTATTGTTTAAAATGTAAAAAGTGTTCATCTTATCCTGTTTTTCCATGTAGTGCAATTAATAAGAATGCATTAGAATAAACTCAAGCCAAAGCTGCATTTAATTTCTGATCTAGGATCAGCATCATTACCCCAAATGTATTATTGACCAACACTCAAATAATTAAAATAAACCTCAACACTAACATTAGTAAGTTATTGTATTTATAGACTGTATACATGTAAAAAAAAAAATTTTGCATTTGAACAACAGTGCACAGTGGGACCCCATCTTCCTACCCAACTATAGTGACCAGTGCTACGAAACATGATTGTGACTTTGTAGCTGGCAAATACTGAAATAAACAGAAAAGTCAAAACCTATTTTCAATTACATTACAGTAATCTTGTGTTTTATGTATTTTCATTTGAAATGTGGTATTTTAATAGTATCATGTTTTGAATTAATTTATGTCATTTTTTTTTATAAAACATTCCTCTACCATGTACCATAGTTTGAGAATCTAGGGTGTAGAAGATATGGTTATCATGGTTTGTTCAAGACCTCTTAAGATGTTTACCCATATGAGTTGGTGACTAAAAATGTTCAGAACCATTACAAATAATGGACAAAAACTCCAACAACTTTGTAAAACCTGTTTTGTTGTGAGTGGCGAGTTATCTACTTAATGGGATAGTCTAAAAACAAGATAAGGTAAGTGATGTGCAAGCAGATGTAACAGGGCTTAAATAGACAAGTAGAGTCTCAACATCTTTTAAAGAGATTTAAAGACTTGATCAAGAAACAGGTGAGGTCAACTTGTTGTAGAGCTGTAAAACAGACATACAGTACCAGTTTGGTGAATGTAGAGGGTGAGCAGGAGCTTCTGTCAGGACTGAGGCTCCTGTCGTTGCTGTTTGTTTCTGCTGGATCGACCCCGGGGACCGGAGGGAAGTCCTGTGAGTCCTCAGCAGAGGTGAGGGACAAGTTCTTCAGAGTCTTTGTTACTATGGTGGACAGTTTTAAATAACATTAACATCAGACAACCTTGTGTGGCTTTGGTTCTCTCTCTGTCTCTGTTTCTCAGTACTCTCCACTGCCTGATAATCAATCATTAAACACACTCATGGTCAATAACAGAAATTAAACTGAAAATTGTTTGGCCTCAATTTCATCCATTATTTTCATACACTCTTAGAAATAAAGATGCCGACTAGAGCCCATAAAGGGTTCTCTGACGTGTCCCCATAAAAGAACCGCTTTTTGGTTCCTGTGAGAATTCTTTATAATCGTTTGACTTGGAATCCACTTAGAGAGGTCCACCTAGAACCAATCATAAAGGTCTCGCCCAGAACCCCCCATGAGAGGTTCTGTCCAGCATCTTTCCACCTTCAAAAGGTGCCAACAAGGACCCACCCAGCATTTTCTACAAAAAACCTTTTTATATTCCAAGGCTTTTATCTTGAACACACTTAGACGGTTCTACAGAGAATCTTTTTTATATCCCAAGGGTTTTATCTAGGGAGAACCTTTTTATATTCCAGGGGTTTTATCTAGAGCACTCTAAGGTTCTTCTACAGAGAACCCTTTTATTGTTATACAGATTTTATAGATTGTTGTTTTATAGATTGTTATACAGTTTTTATCTAATTTCAGTGAGGATAAGTCTTCATCATTGTCTTACTCTTTTGCTGTTCCAGGTTGTAGTGATGCATCATGTCCAGCACATTGTCCGGTATAACAGGCACATCACTGTCACCCTGTGGGACAAAGCACCCAATAAGAGCTCTTTGTGTGACTCATTTGGTGGTAAAGTTTATGAATGCAGCTGCAACAATCAGTGTCTTACTGTGATCCAGGGGTTTTCTAGTAGCTGCTTAGCAGACATGCGGTAGGCAGGATCCACCTTCAGTAGGCAAGTCAGTATACTTTTTCCTGTTGAGACAGACTCAAAGTAATCGGTGAGTTTGTACGTCACAATCTGAGTAATATGCAACATCCTGTACTGCTTGTCAAAGAAAAAATACATTCCTTCACTCCATATCACAAACAATTTCTCCTTTTTTCAGGACTACATGCATTTATTTATTATAAAGTGTCACCTGCATCACTGACTGTGGCCCAGATGGGTTGTGTGAATCTAATTTCCTGGTTCGTAATCTCCTTGAGTAGGTTTGCCTTTGTTTTGGACTCAAACGGGGACTCCCCACACAGCCTACAGGGACATGCAGCTCAGACACATGTATTCACTGTAAGTACTGTATGGATTATGTGTATATATATATATATATATATATATATATATATATATATATATATATATATATATATATATGTATATATATGTATACGTATGTATAGTATGTGTGCATGTACTTACAACATATACATAACGATTCCTATGCTCCATACATCACACCATTGGGTGTAACTGCGACCACTCATAACTTCAGGTGCTGAAATCCAAAAACATACACAAATGTAAGGCTATCTTTGTCTGAAATATGGACATTTAGTGGCTTTAAACTACAACTCCAATTCCAAAAAGGATGTGACCCTGTGTAAAATGTATGTTAAAGTTCAACATGATTAACTTTAGGGTTTTTTTGTAAATACACACTCATGCTGAATATGATGCCTGCAACACGTTTCAAATAAGTTGAGATAGGAGAATGTTTACCACTGTGATATATCACCTTTTCTATAACAACTCTCAGTAATGATTTAATGTTCAGCTTGAACATTAAATATCTTGTCTTTGTACCGTATTCAGTTGAATATATGTCAAGAAGTATTTGCAAATCATTGCAGTCTGTTTTTATTTTCATTTCACAGAATGCCCAAACTTTTTTGGATATGGGGTTGTACAACTTTAAAACAAGTTTTTGACCCCTGGTGGTTCTAGTGAGCAACGTTTCATTGTTAGATCAGAACATTCTCAAGCATAACACACACATACCACAAGCACAAGAGCCATGTGATATACAGGGTGGTAATGCATATCCACAACTGGAGCCAGCAATGAGCCATAAAAGGCAGCAATGCACCAATAAAAGTGGAGACGGAGAAGAAGACTGCAAGCAGGAACAACACAGGTTTCACAAATTCACTTCAATTCATTTCAACATGCAACTCCTGAAGTACAAATGTACCTTTACATAATAAGTATAAATATAAAATATACCTTATACATTCCACATGCAAAAATAGAAATAGGTATACTTACTGCTACAAATTTAAAACCACTTTGTGTAGAATTTTAAAATGTCCACATGGTGGAACCAAAAAGTTACTGTGGCAGATGGCGAGTCCTGCTGCTACACCACTCATTCAAATTTAGAGCTCTATCCCGGTGGTCATCTGTGTTGCCTAGTAGCATGCTGTAGGAGATACAGGTGTCGTACCCATATAGATAAGCGTCCCACAGGCCTCCGTCATTATGTTCTCAATCCCTATGCCAACTGCCTGCACCGATAATCCGAAGTCTGCCACCTAGGTAGAGAATAGCACTTAAGAAAAAGGTGACACACATAAACATGATTTAGATGGTCTGACAGGACCCACATTAAATCTTTTGTTACTGTAAAGATGCTTTTGTCTGGAAAACAAGGCCACAAACAATAATCCTAGACAACAGTCCTAGATTCATATACTTGCAAAGGTGTGTCACATTATTACAAAGGCAAAAAAATGAAAATAAATTAGAAAAAAAACTGTGAAATGAAATCCATTTATGCTGTGCCATGACAACACTTCCTTACAACATGTACAGAATGTGGCTGTTTGTGTATGTGTGTATGACAGAGACAGGGACATTAATGCTGCGGTCTTGACTTGTTTTAGCTCACACACCAGGTATCTGCTTTGGCTGGCTTGCTGTCAATGCACGCAACACGCTGTGCTCAGCTGGTAATTTGTTTAAAGATGCAGTTGAGTCCCTCTTTGTAAAGGTGTTGTATAAAGGAAGACCGGAGGGAGTCTGTCATAATGAGGCAGTATTTAAAGCCTTTACTAAATATAGAGGAGATAGTGGGGGAGGAAAAAGCGGCAGAGGCTTGTACTCAGTCCAAAGAGAATGGACAAGAAATGGTGATGGAAAGTTTCACAGTGTGTGTCATCATCTTACCTTGATATCAATCCTGCCATTTTCATCCTCATCGGGAGAATTTTTCACAAGAATGTTCTCAAGTTTCAAGTCCCGGTGCACTATATCTGTAAGATTTGAGGAGGAAACCTTTTACACAGACATATTGGGTTTGAATTCTACCATTTACATGACTAGTTGTACTCTAGACTCATATCAATATTTTTATATCAGCAATGGGATTGCTCATATTAATGAAGAAACTTAAAATTATCATACTGTTTTGGTTTTTACAGCAGCTGCTGCAGTTCTATTCACTCTCACTGCTCTTATTCACCCTGTCTCAGCCCTGGCAGACAGCAGTTTACAGCTACAAAAGCTGAAACCATGGTACACAAAGCCACAAACAGATACAGTTATCAACTAGCTGGTGACCATTTAGAGGCTAAAGGTCCAAAAACAAATACACGCTGCTCCAAAAATAAACACCATGGAGTTTGAGTTCAGTGACTGCCTGCCTTACTGTCTGCCAAACTTTATTAACATGTTGCTCAATTCAACTGTTATAAACATCTACATTTTTTTAAAAGATTATTAATGATTCAACTCATAAACAGACCCTAAGTAATTCAGCAAACATTCAGTATTAATTTTAACTCAAATTAACATGAAATAGGCAAACAATTACACAAGTTACAAGCCAAAATATAAATCTTAAAGGAGGACACTGCAGCTGTAGTGTTGTTGTTGGAGAAGCGAATATTTCATCTTGGCATGTTTCCTTAATGATGACATATCATAAATATATTTCAGATTTCTCCTTTAACTTAGGGGCAAAAGTTGGTGTGCAGGCGCTGCATTACAGCTATCAACTACTCCTAAATAGTTTGGTTAAATCTACAAAGAAGAGAACATATGTGCCTACAGGGTTTAATAAAGACTAACTTAGCTAAGCAGCTTCACGGACTCAGTTTAACATACCCATGTTTTGAAAATTCACCTGACACAAACTATCGCAAACACGGAGCCAGCTGAAAACAAAGGTATATGTTGTTGTCAACATATTTTTTCTTGTCTTAAATAATATGACAAGAACTGGAGTCAGACTGGGAGTGCTGACGAAAATAAATAAAAGTCTGTAATCGGAGTGAAGCACAACATGAATTGCTAATGTCACTCACCAGAATAAACCCTGTTTTGCTCATACTAACACAGTGATCTGTTTACCTCACTTACAGTGGGCCAGGCTGAAGGGCCTCGTTAACAAAACTTGGAGTGAGAGAAGGCAGGAGGAAAAATACAATTGCCCTGGGCAATTCTTTTCACTGCTCTGTTTGAAGCAACCAATTATAAAATGCAACAGTGTTGATGGTGTGTGAAAGGTAAGTTAGACCAACTGGTGTGCACAAAACAAACACATGAAAATGTTCTTTTTTCCTTGATCCATTTAAGATATTTTTGGTCTGTAATTCCTGTTTTTTTAACTGCTCTCTAGCAACTGAACTCTCACTTTCATATTCATAAATGTCTTTGTTTATAGTTATACATACCCTAAATAACAATTACCCATTTTAAAATACACTCATTATTTTTGCATTTCTCTTGGTTATTTAATAGAATAGGAAATTATGTTACCAATTACCAATAATAACCTATTTTTTGGTGCATTGTGTTTCAGTAATCATCACTCTGGTAACTGAGAAATCATGCTGTTTCAAAAAACAACTGGATATAAATGCACAATGTATCACGTTGTTACCAGCATGTATTAACATTAAAGCTCAGAGCACAGCGTAAGTACAGTAAGACTAATATCTGAAGCAGCTGAGACTGACAAGGACAGCAAACATTTGAAAACCCAAACAAATTGAAGCTGAAGGACTTTCATGATTGGTCATTTGAACAAAAGGGTTCTGGCTACCTCATTAGTATTACTGGTCTCTACAGGGGTGAGTAAAACCAGCACAGAGGGACTTTCCATGTGAAAGCACACCTATTAATCAGTACTGCTCCCTAGCCTGTTGTAAATTAGTCATTAGCCACATGTAATGATGCCTCATTGCCAGGCAATATCCTAAATTACCTCTAACCATAGATTTCAATGTTTAAAGGAGAAACAGCATCTCTAAATAAAACACATGGATTTAATTAAAATGTTTATTATGTTTGTTTATTTTTCCTGAAAGGTGTTTGTAATTGCTCTTTTATCAAAATGAATTACATTTTTATTATGACTGAAAGCTGTAAGGGCACAGAGTATCACATCATTACAGGTGACTCCAGGAGTGTTTTATGAACTGGAGATCTTCTCCCATCCTCACATCAGCACAGGGGTGAGTAGATATTGAGTGAAATTTCATTTTTGGGTGAACTACCACTTTAAGCAGAGAGGTTCCTGGTGTAAGAAAATAAGATATGTACTGCTGTGGACAGGATCAGCAACAAAATGTGTTTTAGCCACCTAAAAAAATTGATATCAGTTTAAGTGCACGCTTCATTTAGAATATGTTCCCCACTTGCCGTCAGATAGCTGACAGGAAACCACTGTTATATAAGCCATATATCAATCTCTTCAAACCAAACAGACTTCTTTGGAAAAATCAGTCATTTTACTTCACAGACAGTGAGTTGAATGGAATCTAAGCAATGTACTGGTGCAGACAGTGCCAGCAGCAATATCAGTTAAAGCGCATGTTATACTTAAACTATTTTCATTGCTGTCACATAGCCTTTTCCCATGGAAAACTGCCATATAAGTCAAATATTGCTCTCTCTCATTCAAGCAGTCTCCTGTATCAAAAATAGTAATTTTATCAAGCTGAACACATTAGCTGAACTAATAGATGGAGGCAGAAGTGGACCAGAAACTCCTGTGTTCTACTTGATAATATATATATAACAGCAGTTTTCTGTGGGAAAAGGCTACCTGACAGCAAAGTTAAGTGGTGAAAATTGTTTAAATTTATCGTACACTTACAATACTGATATTGCTGCTGACCCTGTCCACAGCAGTCAATTGCTTAGCTTCCATGATGGTACTCCTCTCTGCTCCTCCAAATATGGGGTGTGCTGATCACCATCTTCTGTACCTCACACAACCCCACTTCAAATAATCTGAACTATACTTTTAAGATGATTTTCAATACTATCAAAATGTCAATCTGTAGAACATTACTTTTATTTTGAAGGTAGACAACAGCGTCAGCTAAGCTGCAGATGATATGCCTCGTCTCGTCCTCTGTAAAGAACTTTTTCCGCTGCAACAGCTGCTTCAGTTCACCTCCGACGCACAGCTCAGTAACCAAATACATCATCTGGAAAAAAGCAGAGAAAATGCAACTCACCATACAGTCAATCTGTGTGTGCTTATGAATAATATTTATGCAGAGACACAATAATTGGAGACTATGATAAGCCACACACATTAAATGTAATGCATTCTCTTAATTAGGCTTGTTACTTAAAGGACAGCAATGTTCACCTTGGCTGTGTTGTAGACTTCCTGGAGATGTATTATGTGGGCATGATTCACTTGTCTGAGGATGTTTATTTCTTGCCACAGCATTCTGATTTTCGAACTTCCTGCCTGAAGTGACAGAAAGTCAAATTACAGCTGATGGAGTTTCAGCATGGTTTTGGCCATTTGTTAAACTCCAAACATTAAGCTCTCTTATCAGTGCAACACATTAAAAAACAGGCTTCCCAGAGGGATGCCAAATGCACTCACCTCTGGTTTGCAAACCTTCTTAATAGCCCACTTTTTCTGTGTTTCAATGTGGGTGGCTTCACAAACAACTCCAAAGCTACCTTGACCCAATTTCCTTCCAAATTTATAGATTTCCTATGGGCATAAGAATGAAAACATTAACTTGCTCACTGTCAATCAGAGACAGCAGAGGATTTCCCTTGAGTTTGTGTTTAAGACTTCAGGATCATTTCACTGTTTTGGATTACAAAGACATTATGTCTTAGCTCAAGACCTGAATTCTGAAGTACATCCTAATTTCAAGATCTCTGAAAAAACGGAAAGTTTTCAAGTCTCTTGAGGTGCAGAATATAGTATTTCTAATCAAGTTACAAATGATTAAGTTGCTGCTGCAGTTCGTTCAATCTCAGGTCTAATTAACTTGATCATTATCTGTGTGCATGCAAGGCTGAGCACTGCCTGCTTCGGATTTGGCAAAGGGAGCAGTCAAATTCCCCAATGAAGGCGGGCTATACAGCAGCAAAGTGAAGTTTGATCCTCCTCTGGTGCAGACAGAGTGTACAATAGAGGTCACCAGTGAGTATGTGTGACTTTTTCTGTAGTGCCCCCATAGCACAACACAGGAATATAGTGGAATCATGTACAGAAGCTGTCCATACCCTGAGGTCAGCATCATTCTCCAGGCGTATTATAGGCACATCCCTCTCCAGTGTCTCTCTCCTGGTCCGCAGGGACACCATGTTCATGCAACTGACAATGCTTGTGTCATCTGGAGATGGAAGGAGAGGGCGGTCATTATCTCTCTGAAATACCTTGTCAAGTCATTGGATAATAAGGCTGTCCATGACAAGAGAAATTCTTTGCATTTGCATTTCTTTGATTAATCGATTTGTTGTTTTAATAGAAAAATCTGTGAAATTGTTTTACAAGGATACAAGGCAATTTATTCATCATTTCTGACAAGGTTGTTCAATTTTGATGTAATTCATTCTTTATATGATTGACTGGAATTGGTTGAAGAGATAAATAAAAATATAGAAAAACAAACAAATTCCCCAGTATTGTTACTATTACAGATGAATGCAGCCTAAGGGATTGGGGTCCTGTATCACCCTATCAGGGTTTATTTAGCAATAATGACCTGCTAACTGTGCAGTATCCCACTTATTACAATGTTTATTACAAAACATGATAGTTTTAAATAAAATATAATTTTTATGATGGTTTTACAGATTTACAAATATTATATTGCTTCTCCACAGACTATGATCAGAACAGTGTCCACACCAGCGGTCTGTTCATCTCTTCATCATTTCCGTGCTACAGAAATGGTAGACCTTAGAATGTTGTAACTGACCAATCAGAATTGAGTATTTATCAAAGCCATGTGATAATAGAGAAAAACCTTTTTCTAGAAATAATGAGTACACCAAATGCACAGTATAGTTTCCAATTTCTCAATATTTCAAAACGTTATGGATGAATGTTGAATATCAGGGCCAATAAATTATCGTCTGATAATGAGAAATTTATATCAAAATTAATTACTTTAATACTGAAATTATACCTGACAAATGATCGGCTATTATTATTATAATATCTGATTCGACAGATCATGTCAAAGTATTTCATTTTAATTTAAATGCTCTATTAAAGCCAAAGTACATTTTGAAGTTTTTTGATGAACTGTTTTAGAAAAATGAGAAGAAAAGAGAGAAGAGTTAGAAGAGTCAGATCTGTTCTTTGTGTTCCTTGTAACAGTGACGTCAGTCAGATTGGGTTCAGTTCTGTGGAATATTAATATCATCCATCTTTGCCCACTACATCTTAGCCTTTCTCACCCTTAGGTGTACACGGACTGCAGGTTATATGTCCACTTTTTTAAAAAACAAAAATTTAGAATTATCAGTTACGTTATTGGTATTGGCCATAAGAGGCATGCAATTATCGGTTATCAGTATCGACAGTATTGCATTTTTCTAAACCGATAGTTGAAAATGCTAAATACTAATATGCTAAAGGGATTACTATATCTGCTTTCACAAAATATGTACACTATTCGATTTTTAATTAATAATTATCAGTAATGTGGATAAATTGACTAAGTGGGTAAAGGTAGATAATATAACAGCTGGTACAGTCTGGTAAGTTCAGAAAATTAGATCACTTTACTGTAATGCAGCCTTTAAAACCAGGAAAAGACAACACTCATACCATATCACAATATAATGATATCCAAAACCCAAGACGATATCTAGCCTCATATCACAATATCTGTATCATATCGATATACTGCCCAGCCCTATTTTTAAGTGAGCTCATGTTAATTCAATAAGTCTACACTTCAGGAGATAGTGTACAGAACTGCTGAATCTTTACTTCCCCTTGTCTAACACCAAACTGCTGTCTCTGCTTGAACCCATACTAACTTAAAGTACAATTTACCCAGCTTGAAAAACAGTCTCTAAAGCCAAATTAAATGTAAAGCAGTTATCAAGTGATGACTGGGAGCGATGAAGTGGATCCACCACATGCACAGCAATTAATTATTAACAAGGAAGCGGTGTCTTTAACCTCTTCACTCTGACGCATTATTTTAGCCCTGACAGGGCTCTCATAACAGGCCTGTCTCTCCCATTATCTCCCATCTATTTTCCAATCAAAACGATTGTGACAGCCTCTGGAAAATCCAATCACCTCAATCATAGCTCATTTGTGGAAGACAGAGAGATGTGATGAGTGTATCACTGGGGACTTGACGTGACAGTAGGAGGAGGGTCCTGTGTACTTCAGGTGTCTCCAAGACAAAGGCGTCTGGTCCTTAGATGCAAAGGAAATGGGATATCAGGGTCAGGTTAGGATAAGAAGTCTGACCTTATAAAGGGTCACTAACAGACACAGGTCTTGAATTGCTTTAAGGCCGGGGTTGTCTACTGTATCTGTAATCTCTAGATCTGTGTTTCTAAAATTACAGCTCAAACTACAGGTCAAAACACAAAACAGATTACGTGTTTCTATTTCTTAAGTTAAGGATAGCTTGTATTATTTGAAGTGGGGTTGTGGAGTTACAGCGTATTTCCCACTGTAAATGATGGTCAGAGAAGCAGCAAGAATACTGGTGTAGGAAGCTGTGCTCTGCACAGAGTAGCAAGAAAATGTAGGTTAGCCACCTAAAGAAGCAAACAAACAAAAACCCCAATCAACATCAATTTAAGCCTACACTATATTTGGGGCACTCCTGTAGCTCAGTTCGTAGGGCACGTGCCCCTTGTACTGAGGCTATCAGTCCTCTGCAGTTGCCGTCAATTCGACTCCTGCAAGTGGCCCTTTGCTGCATGTCATTGCCTCTCTCTACCCCCTTTCCTGCCTGATCGTTGGCTATTCAATAAAGGCAAAAAAGCTCCAAAAATCATTTTTAAAAAGTGTACACCATAATTAGAGTATTTTCACACCTTCACTCACCTACCATTCCATCAGAGATTTTTTTCCGATGGGAAGCCCCCATTATATAAGCCAAATATCTCTCTCCAAATAATGGGTGCCAGGATTCTCCAAATCCATGATTCAATATGATTTTCGATTTTATGGTCACAATTCGATTCAATTTTTAGATTTAAATATTTTTCTTAACTTTGAACTGACAGTTATGCCAGTGTTAGAAAACTGACTCTTGATCTGTAAAGATCAACAGATCTTTGGTTTTATGCCCTGACAGCTGTCATTTATATTTTTCAAATTCCTCTTTAAAAAGATAGTCGATATGAATCAAGTGTGACATAATGGGTTTGTTTCTTCAGACACATGCCGGATGCCACAAGTAGGCAAGGGTGGAGAGAAAGACAAATCCTGGGAGAATCGCTGCTCCAGTCTTTAGATTAAATTCTTGAAATTGAAAGCTCATTACAATCAACTTCCAGCACACTACTGAAATTGTGACACCCATAATCCTAATAAACCAGACTCCACTGGCACAATAAGTCATTTTACCTCACAGAACATGGGGGTTGCTGGTCTACCACTACCACTTGAATTATTGTGCGACTTTAGTGTTTCAAAAGGTTAGTTCAAATTCACTGAAGTCACACAATCACATAAACAAACGAATAGATGAAGGCAGCATTAGACTCGCAACTCCAAGTTCTCTGATGTAAAATCACCAATCACCCTTTTGCCAAGGGAGAATGGTTGAGTAAAAGAGAGCATTATTTAGCTTGTATAATGGCAGTTTCCCACCAGAAAAGGCTGTCTGACAGTGAGGTAAAGCTGTGAAAATATTCTAAATATAGTATACAATTAAAAAAAGGCCCATCTAAAAAAATCAATATCAGTTTAAGTGACTAAAACCCATTTGCTGCAGACCCTGTCCACAACAGTACATTTGGTATCTTTCACGCAGGTACTCCACTCTGCTTCTCCAAACTGGGGGAGGGCTGACCACCTTCAACTGTAGGTAGACTGACCATCGATAAGTACATCATACAGCCCCACTTCAAATAATCTACACTTTTCCCCAATAGATAAGACTGCAGCTTGCATCAAATGGCAAAACCAAACTGAGGACTTGAGTTACTGGCAACGGAAAATTAAAAAAGATATGATCAGATTTGTGGTTGAATGCACCCAAGAATTATTGCACTTGAACCCTGATCAATACAGATACACACATCTTGTAAATTGTAATTGCCTTGACAAAAGCTACATATTCTTTTTACCAACATCTGTAAGGAAATTCTCCAAGCGGGTGGACTGTAACAGGCAGGAGGTTCCTGTTATTTCTCCCAAATCCCACCACTCTTTGGTAGAGCTGACACGAACAGCACTCAAGAATCGTAAATGAAGTGACAAGGACAGGATGCTTTCCTGGCTTGCAACTTGCAAACATGAGCAATTGTGTTCACTGCATGACCAAATTGCTGGAAATACAATCAGGATTTAAACCTCTCAGGAATGGTAGGTAAAAATTGTACCCCTGCACCACCTGTGCACCTAAAATGCCTTCCATTAGGGCTAAAATCTCTCTCTGGGTACCTGTGCATCAGCAATACTTACATGTGAAAGTTCAAAACATCCTTAAATGGCCAAGTCTAGTCTGCTTATTCTCTTTTTTATTGAATTTATTGAGTCAGAGTATGAGTTCATCTGTTCAAACATAGAAGACTGACCCAAGAATAATTATTAACTAGGTAAAATAATGACTTAAAAAGTAGCAGACAGCACAAAATAACAAAACATAGTGGCCTTTGTTCAGACACAGTGAAAGATGAGCAAACATCAGTACACACCCCAACGCCTACAACACACAGGCTGTGGTCCACCTTTTACATTGAGTTTGCCTCATCTCCAGTTTCAGCAGGAAGTAATTAGAGCCGACGATTCATCACAAGTCAAGCCCATACATGCCTCATCTCTCCATCATTCTGTCACACCGCAATTTCTGTTTATTTACACTACTGAGTGAATGTATATATATATATATATATATATAGTGCCTAATGATTGGTGTTGAAGATACTAAGAACTAAGCACACAAAATCAATGTCACTTTGTAACAAAGAGAGCATGGACATACAAAGGATGACTTCGATCCTGTGTAACTTTTCTTCCCTTAAATCTGCTTGTCTTTCATTAGCTCAAGGTAATGCATGGATACTCTTTCTCCCTTAATGTCAATAAGACTGCCACTGCAATATTCTTTACAGATCAGGACAAACAAAACTCTGATAATGTTGTATACGTGGTAAATACTATTGTTTACTGGCATATGCCGCTGATAGTTACCGGCCAGTTTGTGTGTACCTGTAAGTAGAAACTGGGATCTGTCAGTGGAACACAAGTCAAATTTAGGGCTGAAACATTTTGTTGATCATTGAGTTGATCGACATAAAATTGATCTAAACTATTTCTGTCATATTGGTCTTTGTACATCAAAATACTGTGTCTCTAGAAAAGCCTTTCTTTTCTCTATTAAGGACTCTGAATTCTGCCTTCTAACTCTAAATTATATGTATATTTTAGACCATGGGTCTTTAATGGAGGGTCCACAATCCCTTGAGGAGTCCTCAGAGCTCTGTCTGTCTATCAGCTAAAGGGACCATGGCCTGAAATGCTTCAAAGACCCTTGTTTTAGAGGGAGGAGGAAGGGGGTACGCCTGCACCCCTGCATCATACACTTAAAGGGATAGTTCACCCAAAAATGAAAATTCAGTCATTGTCCACTCACCTTTATGCCAACTGAGGGTCAGGTTTAGTTTTTTTGTCTGCAAATTACTGCTGGAGTTTCACAGGAAAACAGTGTTGCAGAATCTCCCAAACAGTCTGAGTGAACAGTGACCAGGTTTCAAATGGAAAAAAACAACAAAATAAAAAAAGACGAAAACAGAAAAGACCTTCATACTGCTCATCTGGCTTAATCCAGGTCTCCTAAACCCCCGATATGCCGTTCATTTGCAGATGCTCACTGTCACACCACACACCCACTTCAAATGGTGTGTACATGCACGTGAACATGGCTCTAAGCTAAGGATCTACAGCGTAGATTTAGGCTAAAAACATGGTAAATTACATCTTTCAAGTCAACTTGGCATGTTGGGGCTTTAGGAGACTTGGATTACAGTGAACAGTGAGGAGGCATTTTATTTTATTTTTTTCGTGTTTGTTTTAAAACTGTTCACCATTCACTTCAACTGTTCAGGGGATACTGCAATGCTCAATTCCTGTGAAACTGCAGCAGTATTTTGTATACTAAAAAACTGAACTCGCCCTTCAATCGGCATGAGGGTGAGTAGATAATGACAAAATTTTCATTTTTGGGTGAACTATCCCTTTAAATAGCCCCTGTGTTTTCCTACTGAGTGATACCATGAGTGTAATTCATATAAAGATCTGTCATTGTGCTATGCTGCTTAACTCTGTGAACTGGGTCTTTTCATCATACTGAATTGAAAACAAAAGCCCACTGACTTTTTTAAAGTAAAGTAAAGCAACCACTTTCTGGTTTCAGCCTTTCAGATGTGAACGGTAAATCAATTAATCGTAAAAATATTTACCAAATCAATCAGTGATGGAAATGATTTGCCTAATGCTGTTTACAAGAGTAGCATACTGAAAGTCAGCAGCGGCGTATCCCAGAAAGAAATGGCATATGTTGCACAAACCACATTTATAAACAGTTACCACTTTTCAGTCTCAACCACTAGACCATCAAGATATTACACATTTGAATTAACGCACAGGGCCTTTAGAAGTTTGCTTCCTTTAATGGCATAACTAGTCGAATAAATTAGGCTTAAGCAGCTTGCTAATTACGGTGCCTCTAGCTGTTACTGGCAGCTGCTAATATATAGCCTTAAAATCAAACAAAAACAAAATCTTACTAACTGCAATTAAAATGTAAACTGCTATTCGTTTTGCTTGAGCCCAAATATTACATTTTCCTCATGTGAAACTTAATCATTTATTGACAGCTTGGCTTTGATGACAAATGATAAACTTCACAGTCCTAATGAAGCGTGGAATTACATTACCTGATGAGGCAAGAAATTGCATGTTTAGAATGCAAATATAGAGCCCATCTACTTTACTAAGTTATGAGGTGAATCCTAATATTATGCAGAGAGATTATCAAAGCTTGGGGTCTAAATGTAATATACCAAGAACACATCAACATTAAGCCATTAAAGCATACAACAGTCTTACTAAAGAGCAGTGAAAATATACTATATCTGACAGCTGATGGACTGCAGGACTGACTAAAAGGAGGTGCTTTGAGTTGCTGCTCCTACAAGTAATGCATGTAGTGTCTCTATAAACAAATCATTTAAAGGCCCCTCCAAGAATTCCTTCTGTCTCCAGTGGTCATGTTTGATAAGTGTCTATTGGCAAGAAAAACATGCTTTGCCAAAAGGAAGCAAAAGATCAAATTCTGCCATTTGCTCAGAGCACTCCACATGTTGCTAGGAGATAAGGGCCAACAAATTCAAATTTTCTCATTGGTTTAATCCTGGTTAAGGCTAATCTCTGCCCTTGCTGGGCTCAGCCTTGGGAAGCTGGGAGGGCAGACATCTAGAAAAATGTAGGCCATAGCAGAAACAAGAACAAATCAAATTCATTTCAATGACAACCCAGAGAGAACTCAGCACATTCATATCAGAGTACACAGATGTCCACACCTTCAGTTATAAATCATTCATTGTCCAAGTGCCAAGCAGATAACGGTGATGCTCTTCAGTCAAAGTGTGTGTTTTTTTTAAACCAGTTAGAACAAAAGCTGAAGTACAACCTAACCTTTATGACCACGACAGGTTTCAAAGTATGACAAATAATGATACACAACGCTATAACTGACTCAAAAACTTAAAATGAGTACATTATGTTTAGGGCCTGACCAATACATCAATCAGTCAATATATTGGCTTGATATCGGCCTGATATGGGGCTATCACAGATACAGTGGTATCAACGCGTATGTTTTCTGACATGTACCAATACCAACATACTGTAGAAAACGAAGGTAAGTAGCTACAGCACTAAGACTATTAGCATTAGCATCTTTTATTTATTTTCTTTAGTGTTGTTTATGGTTGCTTGTGTGTAGATAGTTTGTTTTGTGTTGTTGTTGAGGTTTTTGTCGATGATTGCTTATTCTGATATGCAATAATGTTATTTTTATGGAAGAACTTTGAATAAGCCTTCTAGGCTTTTTCCTATTGGATGCGGATTATATTTATATTTTGCTGTGCAAACAAAGTAAAATAACGTTAAACCTTTGGAAATATTAGCTAACATTGTCGGATAAAGGCTTTTCTACATCGATTGTTCCGGTTAATGGTTAACTTAAACTAATTAAGCTTTTTTATGAGAGAAGGTATTTTCGTGCTCTGTAATGTTGCAGATATATTTTCAGTTATCGGTAGTGTTGATTTGAAATACCAAGCCTTCAATATCTTCACGCATGACTCTATGTTAGTATAACTGTGATTAACTGAACCACATGAGTTAGAAGATTAATTTAAAAGCCTTAAGATGTTATCTAATACAGGCAGAAAAGAAACAGTTGATCAACTGTTACTCTGCTGTTAACCATCTTGTAACTGCTACGACAAACTAAGTCAACACGACTCTTGTTAAAACATGAAATAGCCGCAGAAAGCATGAAGAACGATAGCAGTTTTAGCTAACACGGTCAGGTAGCATGCAGCCGTTGTCATGGCAACGCAACATACGTTGCCACCAACGTCTTCTCTTGAAAGGATACAAACGGGTGAAAAACAAAACATAAATCGACACACATATGAAAGAGCCGTAGCTACAATGTACCAGCATCTTTTAGAAGGTCCATCAAAAGTTCCTTACGTCTTACAGCATGGCATTTTCAGTCCGCAGGTTGGTCTTCACACAAAACTTTTTCAGCGAGTGACTAGGGGAAGCGCAGGGGGACACACTTCCAATGAATGAACAGGGTTTCTCGCACGGTTTCTGTTATGTTCAGGGTCTTGCAGCGCCCCCGGTGGCTCTCGCGTGTCGACCAAGGTAAAGTAGTAAACGTAATATAACCGTGACGGGAGTTGAATTTCTAACTTGCACAATAATTCCTCTCATATGTGTAACCGAAAGGGGAGCCAGCTTTTTCTCTGTGGCAGCCTGGATTTTATTTGGTCCTTAGTCTCCATCTAGTGGACAAAACTGTAGGGGGTTACATGAGTTTAGTGTGGCTCAATTTTATTATAGTTATGCATGTTTGGATTAGCGTTTTTAAATTTCGTTTTTAATTTTTGTTTTCAATTCAGTTTAGTTTCCAGGGTGTGTTTGCTCGTTTCATTCTTAATTTTTATTGTTTAAAAATTTTTCATTTTAAGTTAAGTTTTTAATTCTAATACATGGGGGGTATTTGTCAGAGACAAGATGTGGGAAGTTTAGAATAGATATTAACAATGCAAACACAACGTAACATATAAAACATGAAATAAACATATGCATCAATGGCTCTTCATGTTTGTGTTGACATATTTGACCAGACTGACAACTATAGTATTCTTGATGTGGATTCTTTCATGTACAGTTAATTTTGGAACAGTTAAACCATGGTTATCGTTTTTTCAATTGTGTTTTAATTCTTTAAAATGTGTTTATCATTTATTTGTCTGGATTTTGTTATAATTTCTATTTATTATTCTTACCCTTTGCTTTTTTTATACTGGGTGGGCCAACAGGAAACCTACTGAAACACAGTTTTAACTGAGTTTGGCTCCAGCTCCATTTTCATGCAATTCAAAGTGATCACTGGGCAGGGGCCTCCTCTGTAAATCTTTAACCTTAACTCTTATTTGGGGAGCCTGAACTTTAATCTTGGTGTGGCATTTAGCTGCTCCGTAGCAAACCATATTTTAAGTGTGTCTACTAGACAAACACGTGCTTTTCAGTTGGTGTGATGGATGCAGATTCTCCTTTTTTTTCTATGTGAAGAAATAAAAGCTCATTGTATACTGTAATCCTAGAAACTGCAAATTGCAAAATGATTTATTTGCGAGAATGTTTTAGATACAACTTTCTCAGACAGCTGAAAACTGTTTCTAACACCAAACCAGCCATAATACGGGGAAAAAAAGGATGATCCCGGTAAATTAACAAACAATTAAACTCTCAGGTCTTGAGTTGAGTATAACAGTGGGTGCAGCATAAAGGATAAATAAGGATAAATAATATAGTTCAAAATTGGAATATTTAAACTTCCTAATCTATTATCACGTTGAAATATAGTAGATCTAATCCTTGGTTTTTGGTTTTTGGCCTTTCCATAAAATTTTGAGACAAGACTTTGTAATCTACTCCAATAACCAACTGATGGAAGCATTTGTAACATACTATTATAAAAAATAAATAAGTAAATAAATAACCCTTAGGAGTAAGTTCATTCGGGCAGCTAATGTTATTTTCAGCTTACAAGGATGTCTTATGAACAGTGTCATTCAGTACTATCCCCTTCACTTCTTGGGAGTTACATATTTTTTGGGCTAAGGGTTCTAATGATAATGCAAATAGCAAATACCACGTCCCTGTTAAGACCACAGCCATTGGATTGAAATATAGAGTTTTAAGCATATTTATAAAGTCTTGCCCAAAACCCATATTCTGCATTGCATACCACAAATATGACCACTGAAGCCGGTCAAATGCTTTTCCTGCATCTACAGACAGCACTGCACATGGTGTGGTTATAGTTTGTCCTACGCGTGGAGAACATGGAGGAGACGTCTCATATTACCTGAAGACATTGTGTGTTTAACAAACCCTGTTTGGTCCAGGTGAATCAACATCGGCAGTACTGTCTCCAGATGACGGGCCAATAACTTTGCATACAATTTAATATCACTGTTAATAGGAGATATGAACATATGAACATAACTTGGGATCTTTACCTTTCTTATGCAAAACAGAAATTTCTGCAGTGTTGACATCTCTGTGAAATCCCCCTTTGTGTACAGTTATTGTACATTTGTAGTAATACAGGGCCCAGTTCATGCCAAAACTTCAGGTACACCTCAGCTTTAACTTTGGATAATTCAATTTCAACTTCAGGAATAAAGATTCTCTGTTGTTCAGCAATTAATTCAGCTTGAGCATGTTTTAAATCTGTGATGTCTTTAAGGTTAGCCTTATTAAAACCAGAAGCAAATACAATAGTATTATTTCAAATGTAACTTTTGATAGCATCCCATAGATACCTTATATCCTCCACAGAATTTCCATTAAATTGCAAGAATTCCTGTAGACCTGATCGGAACTACATATAATACCTTTTGTTCTGTAAGAGTGTTAGATTAAATCCTCATTTGAAGCCCACTTTGGAGTATAATAACCTTCAATATTATTATGAATGTACCACATTATTTGTAGTACAAGAAGGGTAAAGAGTAACAGACAAAAATTTAACAAAAGACATAAAAACAAACAAACAAACAAATAAAAAAAAAGGCCACTTCCCCATTTCATACCCCACTAGCTTTCCCCTAAACCCCACAGTGGGAGCGAAACATTCACAATCATTCAAAACATTTTTTCTTAAATCTACTACACTGTAAAATCTAATAAGTTAGGTGTACTCAAAAAAAATATGCAAACTCATTGCCCCCTTTTAAAGTAAAAATAACTTGTTTACTTTGAGTCCAAAATATTTAAACCAATTTGTTAATTGTGAGTGCACAATAGTTAGACTAACCTGTTTACTTGAGTGTGCAAAACTCATATCAACACTTTATGTATCTATAGAGACACTGTGCTCCAGATAACTAGCTGTGAAATAAAAGGGTAAAAGTAGATGTCAAATCTATTAATTAATTAATGAATTGATCATTTTAGCTGCACTTAGTTTAGTTTATGATGAAACATGGTCATTTAGAAGTTCTTACAGTTCTTGTGCATACAAGTTTTTAATTTGTTAATAACCCTATAAAACAATTCCTTATGTGTATATATATATGTATGTATGTTGGCATGTAGGCCCTAATTCTCTGCATACCACATTGATCCTGACCCTGATAAGCCGACACACACTCATCTCAGGAATGGGACTCATTAGTCCATCAAAATAAATCCCTCAGCTCGGCTTCATTCCCAGCAGACTACGATCACTCCCCCCTTACAAGCTCCCCTCTCGGGCCTCTTTGATCTGCCGCAGGATGCTTTTGGCGCCGAGGAAGGACATTCGGTCAGTGATGTTGTTCTGTAAACCACCACAAATCCATCTGCCCAGTTGACTGGATCCACCAGGATGCATCTGCTGCCTCCACTGACACAGCAAGGGTGGATGTGTGGAGATGAAACACAAGCAGCGCATCGTCTATCAACAGATCTGACTACAGAAGCTATGATAGGTTTTAAACACAGGATACTTCATTTCCAACCTACTGCAAAAAAAGTGATGAGAAACACTGTAAAACATTTGCCAAAGCAAACAAAAACAGTACCAAAAGAGAGAGTATATTAGTTACAGCACAAAGACCCTGTCATACGACACTCTAGAGTTTTGCAGTCAGTTAAGTAAAAAAAACTTTGGTAGCAAAGAAAACCACATGTGTTACACTGTTCTCCTGTTGTCATAGTGGCTTTAAAAGCTCTCAGTTACAGGGTGCTGTTATACGCTGTAAAAAATCATACAAGAATTTAGTGTAATCATTAACTTTGCAGAAATATAGAAATTGTGTTTATTCCAGTTAATCAAACTTGAAATTTATAGTATTCATTTTGAGAACACCTCAAAACTTATAAACATGGATTCCTCCAATTTTAAGTTTTCTGACTTGAAATGATGAGTTGATGGAATGTACTGAGTTGTAGAGAGTTCAATTAACTCATTAAATTAAGTTTCTAAAGAAACACATTCAGCATATTTTCAGACCTCCCAGCATGCATTGCTTGAGAGTTAAAACTTTTGTGTCGAATTAATATTTATTTTTATTTTTTTAGCAAGTAGCCCTGTAATAAGCAGGATAATGTAAAGCGAGCAGGTCATTCACCTCACATCTCCTGCACCACCCTGCTACAGGGGTTTATTTTGCCATAATGTCTAAATGTCCTCCAGTAGTCAATATAAATCATTTTATTGTGTATCTGCAAAAATTGATTAGTAAAAAGAATTTTCTCATAAAAAGAAAAATATGCTATGAATCAAATGTTAAATGTTAACTGATGGACATTTATACAAGCAGAGAGTTCAACTCAGTAAATGAAAATACATAAAGCTTTCTTACCGAGAGGCATGAACACAGCATGGTGCCAGTTTAGTCAATCTATGGAACAATGATTACTGTAATTACTGTGGTGTGTGATTGCTCAGAGGGGGCAAATAAGCTAATTAATTTAGGCTAGAAGTGAAAAGGTTTGAAACAGTATACCCCTCTGCAAACAGTAATTCTATTACAGCCATCCAGCCTGTAAAATAAACACTGAGTGATGGTAAAATGTGCACGTCACTGATTTCAAATCCATATGAAACACACTGAAAAGGAGGTTTTCTTGAGTCACGTTCAGCTGATATAATATAATTAGTGTGAGACCAACAGAAACACAGTGGAAAACCCCTGAGAGAAATATATGATACATCTTTCTATGATATGACCTAAAACACTGGCACTGGAAACATACTCTGAATTGGAGCGTTTTGTCAGGAATCTCACCAGAACAGCCAGTTATTGTCAGTGTTGGAGTTGCATGCACACTACTCACACAATCATTGTATGATTTCATTATATGGTATAATATGGCATTTGAAATTTGGCATTGTTCAGAGACTTCAGAAAGGGGTTTGTGCGAGACCCTATGCTGCATTTTGTTTGTGCATTTAATGTATTGTCATACATTAAAAGCTACTACAACTGGGCTATAACTGGTTATGAAACAGTCTCAGTTTTATTACCGATGCTTCTATGTGACCTACATAAGTTAATGAGACCATCAGAGAGAAGATCGATTGTTTCTTGATGGCTGCTACTGTGTCAGATTCTCCCTGAAATCAGATGAAAAGAGAATGTGTTTACATCTTCACAGCCAAAGTTACAGTGAGTAGTACATTAGGAAGTTAAAAAGAAGCAGTCGAAATATCTTCTTTCTTTTTTATAAAAATGTTTCCATGCATTCATGGGACCAGTGTATGGGATTTATATCCAGCGGTGAACTTGTATATTGCACCTCATGTCACTTTCCCCCTCACAAACCTATAGGAGAACCTATGGTGGTTGTGATACTCGCATATGCATAAGACTCTACCTAGTCCTAGTGTTTGTTTTGTCCGTTCTGGGTTGCCGTAGAAACATGGCAGAGCAACACAGCAGACGCCATGGAAGAGGACCCATTCTCTCTGCAGATATAAACAGCTCATTCTAAGGTCACGAAAACAGAATGTTAAGGGTCATTTTGTTTTCAGGTGAGTATATACTAATGAAAACATACTTATGAATATCATATTCTCTTTTTCCCATATTCTACCATAAATCTTCATAAATCTAACACACTGGACTTTTAATATCTGAGTATAAAATGTTACGATCAACACGCCACCACCAATCCAAATCAACCACAGGCAGACATTTTTACAACAACCAAATCCTGGGATTTATTAACATAGCATCATTAAGACACTAAATCAAGGCACAAAGTCAAAACACAACAATAACAGCTGAATTTAAAGGCTCCCCTCGCAAAAAAAGAGGGTCGTCATGATGTTAGAAACTGGTGATACCACAGACATGTTACGGCTGCAGAATGTAACCCACAGACTATAAAACGTAACATGTCAGTTGACCTCAGCGAGGCACAAAATTCTGTTTCTTTCCTTTTTGTCTCCATCACAGGACAAAGAGACTCCAAACTTTGATTCCACAGACTGCTTCACTGGTCAGCTCCCATTTTTCTCTCAGTACTTTTCTGTCTGCCCTTTTCATCATCCACCAAAGGTCACAGAAGTGTCTCATTATTATCCTGTAATGTTTTACTCCAAATCTGCCGACTGAAAGGTCAGAAACCTTATTCAAGAATAAAACATTGCAAGATACCCCTTGACCAAAACAGTGCACATATAACACCTTTGACTTCGTGCTGTATGTGTTCTTTAAAAAGACAGACACAGATGAATATAGAAAAGAAAATAATCATGTCTGTTAGCCGAGATTGAATCGTTGTCCCTAAATAAATAGTGAATATTTTTATAGCACATTATGGCATTGAACTTGGACAACCTGGTCCTGTTATTTCAGTTTAACAACAACAACAAATAGTTCAAGATAACACCAGGTATTCGCCTTAAAAGCTTTTCTTTCTCCAGAAATTAATTCACCTATTAAGGTAAATCCCTTCTTCTATTGTCTGACTAAATCTAAAACAGACTTTCAGATACTGAAATACAGCAGAAAGGAATTATGTGCCATTAAGAACACATATGAACTATTTTTACATTTAAATTTGAGACAGTCAAAATATTGTTTTTACATAAAATGAAACATTTTCTACTAATTCTTTCTCTACAGTTTCTTGTGTGCGACAGGAGGCAGGGGCCAGCGGTTTCTCCTGGGTAAAAAGCCTCAGAGCCAGGCAGCAGGTTGACATCATGTCTGTGCTGAAGACAGACTCCTGTGAGCTGCATATCTTTCGATTTCAATTCTTTCCAGATGGACTGATTCAAACAGCGTTTTGAGGGCATCTTACTTTCTTAACAGGATGTTTAACTGAATCTACAGGGGTGCAAAAAAAAAATGCATTATGAGTTGTAAACAGGTTTCCAAGTTCAAGAAATTCAGAACAGACAAAGAACAAAAGTCGCGTTTCCACCACATGAACTTCCCAAAAGGACTAGAAACCTTTTCCACTAACATGAAACCGGCCCCGTCCTGGTTCCTGCACCTAATTTTGAACCATGGGGAACATTTCCACAAAATCTAACCTTGTTTGGAAACCTGAAAAGTTGACTGGAACCAAAAAATAGCAGGTTTTCCTTAGGAACAAAAGAGTGCATGTCATATGTCAGATTACCTTGAAAGTGAAATTTAGGGTAAAATAATCTTCAACCATCCTCAGCTCTTACTGCTGTGACAAAACTGTAAAGAAGTGCATTAAAACATCAAAACATCAATCTACATCTAGAAACACTCGCAATCAAAAAAAGGGCGGGCGATCTGGGGAGGGACTTACTTTAACTATTCAATAGTTTATGACAGTCACAGCAGCTTAAAAAGTTATTAAAAGTCTTTATCATTTAATGTTACAGTAAATGACCTGTGAGAAGATTGCACTCAATGTTTGTTCTCAAAAAAGGTCACAAAGGTTTCAGAAGCGATGAGGCTTCAGTATTTGACTAGTGGTTTCATCAGCAGGCTTACCTCTGTTTGTGGTAAACACACACAAACTGTAACTGATCACGTAGCCGTAACAGAAATGTGTACTGGCTTATTTATCTGGTTATCATATTGACATTACTTCATTTAGAATTACTGTATGGTTGATTCACTCTGCTTTATAATTATACTGTATTTTTCTATGTGTTTAGAATCCTCTTAAATGGATTCTTGCACCTTCCTTTATAGAAATAAGCTAAAAAAGCTCCATAGTCATTGATTTGAATATTCACCGTTATGTGTAAAGGACGGGAAAAATGTTTTTTTTTTCTAAACACATTATAAATGTTTGAAAAGTTGCTGAAAAAGTTTCGAAAATAACTATGTAGTATCAAATTGTGGCATAAGACCTTTAGACTGTTGTCCACAATTTGATGATTTTTTGGGGAGACCTTAAACATGGCTCAGTGACGTGCTGGAGCTTCGGTCCCCCCCAACACTATAGAAGCCTCATGAACAGACACACCAACACTTCCTCTCCCTTCGCTTGCCCTTCCTGGCAGTCAGTTACAAACGTACCTCAACGACTCTCAATTCGAATAAGCCCAGCAGTTCACTTCAGCTCACTTCAGTTCCAACAACCTGACAGAGAAGTAAAAACATACCATCCTGTCACTGTCCTCTGGCTCTGGTGCTTCAAACTGGAAATGTCCAGTAAAGCTTGTGGACAGAACATCCACGTTTCTGTTCCTTTTTAGCTGTTAGTGGTGTTTGACAATCAGTGGTGGACAGTAACGAAGTACATTTACTTGAGTACTGTACTTAAATACATTTTTTGAGTATCTGTACTTTACTTGAGTATTTGTTTTTCTTCTGACTTTCACTCCGCTACATTTCAAAGACAAATACTGTACTTTTGACTCCACTACATTTCTAGGAAGGTTGTTGTTACTTTTTGACTGAGCACATCACTGAAGTCAGCTGTTGCTGTTTTTTCTTTTCTAAAATGCAATTGGTCACATGCTGTGTTCCTCACAGAAAGAAACCAATCACAGTAGCTCCTCTCAAATGGGACTGATGTAAAAGCAGAAATACGTCCAGGCGCACCAACAAGCACAATCAAGCTCTCCCTCTTTCATTCAAACAAAAAGCAGTAATGGTGACGGCAGGAGAAAGACAAAATTAAATCTCAAGATGTTATTATAATTATTAATTATTCCAGGAAGCTTTGAAAGTTGGATTGTTTTTATCGGGGTGAAAAATACAACATAATTCATGTACATACTGCCCCTGAAGCCAGAAAGAAATCTCAGTTATTTAAAGACTTGGAGAACTCCTTACAGTCAGCTTCAATCTGCTTTTATACAGTGATTTTAATACAGTTACATCAGAAAATGACAATAGCTGTCCTTTTTGTTTTTGATTGTATTTCTATGCTGAAGTTTTTATAGGTGTTTCTATAGGCTTTGTGTAGCAGAGTGGTTCTACAAGCATCAGTGCATCATTAGATGGTTTCAGAGAGTTAAAAGGTTCTGTAAATGCATCATGAAAACAATACAGCATGTATTGACATTAGAAAATGTACTTGGAATTTGTACTTTTGAATACTTAAGTATGTTAAAAAACATGTACTTTTGAATACTTAAGTACTTTTAAAACCAAGTACTCTGGTACTTTAACTCAAGTAAAATTTTGACTGAGCGACTTTCACTTGTAGTTGAGTAATATTTGACCAGGAGTATCTATACTTTGACTCAAGTACTGGGGTTGAGTACTTTGTCTACCACTGTTGACAATTAGCAAAGCAGACACGCCCCTCAGCATTTCAGAGCTCAGAAAACTGCTAATTTTAGCCATTAAAAAAAAAATATTTGAATTTGGCTGGGTGGTTAATAACGTGTCTGTGGTGTGACAAATTTGATGTTACAGTAAACGATCTGTGTGAAGAACACTCACGAGGGGTTTCCGAAAAAGGTCATAAATGTTTCGGAAGTGATGAGGTTTCAGGCCAATGCTTTGTTCAAGCTGCATTTAGCTTGTGGCTTTATCAACAGGCATACCTCTGTTTGTGGTTAACGCACACAAACTGCAACTGATCACGTAGCTGTAACAGAAATTTTCACTGACTTATTTGTGCATTTGACAGATTATGATGTTGGCATTAAACTAGCATTACCTCATTCAGAACTGCTGTGTGGTTGATTCGCCCTACTTTATAGCTTATGTGCTCAGAATCCTCTTCAATGGATCCTTGAATCTCCCTTTATAGAAATTATATTGTTTATTTTAGCAGGAAAGGCTGCATGGACATTGATTTGTTTATTGGCTTACTATTCACTGTATTTGCTATGTTATGAATAAGCTTATGCATGCAAATGATGCCCTGTGTCGGCTTTGTGCTGCAAAGTCTGCACAAATCATCTTCTGCTTCTCTTTACAATAAGTTCCAGTTTGTCCTCTGTTGCTTCACTCAGCACTCAAGAGATCCAAACTACGTTATATCATCCAACACAAACATGCTGGATTTATTATTACTGTACCTCAGAGAGGAATTTTGGCATGGGATTTCTCAATTATTATCATCATTATGATTGAGGTTAATCGGAGAAGACACAGTGAAATTAGAGTAGAAGATATTTTCATAGGGAGACAAAAATCATGTTTTATTCACAGTCCCTTAAACCTGTCACCACCTTCTGAAATAATGGAAAATTACACCCAAATCAAAAGATTTTAATACACGTTTAAGTTTTGAAATGTCATATTTTATCTAATTTTTTAACTACTGGAGATGTGCCACCTCCAAAAAAGTAAATAAAGGTGATTAAATGTTTGTATGTTTTTATAAGCAAGCATCATAATTTATTATAGTTTTAGCAGAAGAGTGTTATTATCTTTCCAGTTTCTCTCCAAAAAATTGCTCTTCAAATGCGTATTGAGAATTACCATACTCTATTCAGTAGACTCAAAGTATCCCACAATGCTTGGTGAAAAGTAGTGTACACCAGTGGCCACTAATCAAACACTACATACCATCATGCACTGCACTTTAAGAAAAACAACAAATGACATATTTGACCCTTCTTAAGTCCCGCCCCTTTTCACTCTTTGCTCCAGCGTAAGTTGAGAAAATTTGGTAACTCGGTCAACTTTCTCCTTTCATGTTTCCTGTGCTTATATATAATTTGTGCAAGCACGCATGCTGAAAACAAAACCAAAGTTTGAAAATCATACAATTCTTTGCTGGGGAAGCTGTAAAAATGACATATAATAATGTCTTGCGTTAGCTAATGTTTGCGAAATGCTAGCTAACTACTTAGTTAATCTACATCAATCATTAGCTGGCCACTGATCTAGCATTTTGCTAACATTAGCTATGTAGTTATCTAGTGTTTTGCTAACATTTGCTACCTAGTTTTTTGCTAACATTAGCTTTCTAGTTATCTAGCATTTTTCTAACATTTGTCATCTAGTATTTTGCTAAGATTAGCTCATGACTTTAACGAGAAAGGGAGAAAGTTGACCCATGTACCAAGTTTGCACAATTGTTATTGGAGCACAGAGAAAAGGGGGCGGGACTTTTGACGGGCCAATTAACAGCACAGAGAGTAGTGTCCAAAAGTGTTTCTTCTTCTGTGACCTTATTCTGTATTGAAATCCCTTGATAGTGAGTAGGGAGCAGTTTTCATACAGCTGTTGACAGCTGGTTGCATACAGCAGATAAATATTTAAAGTACACAGCGGTGCTGTAAATGATAAATGATGAAAATTTTCCATTTATTTGTCTTCTGTAACATATGATTAATAATCGATTGAAAAATAATAAGAAAATATACTGTCTCTTGAATGCATTTTATTGATACCAATATATGTGTGTTAATCATTGACTGTTACAGTAAAAAAATTAAAGAAATGAAAGACTGTTCTCCTGAAACAGTAACTATTATCGATAATCTATTGATTTCAAAGGAAGTAACGTTACATATATTGTATATTCACTACTCTTGAGAATGATCAAGGAGTGCACAGACAATCATTTTGTGCAGTAATTACTCTAAATGTAAAGTAAAGTCTATCTTAAGCTGCAGGAAGCAAGTAAAGAATATTTAAAAACAGGAAACGCTCTACATCAGCGGGTAATATAAAAACAGTGTGGCTCTACAAATAGCGAGGATGTCTTCATAATCATCAATACTTAATGATATCAATACCTTACACTCTTAATAAGCCTGAGATATTTTTAACATGTTGCCGAAACACCGGTGGAACAGAAAGGTTACATAACGTATACACAAACTTAATTTAAATGTAAAATGAGACATTTCTTGGATCGTTTGATCTGGATATTAAACCCTCTAACAATCATGAAAATTCAGCTCTAACACTGGTTATAGTTCCTTCAATCAATCAATCACATTCTGTACTTAAACTCTGGTCAATAAGATTCACTGCTGCTTTTCAAAACAAAAGCTACTGGGACACATAATTATATCAATAATCAACCCTATGATAATTGCCTGCAATCATTTAGTAATTCAAATGACAAATATAGTAAAATAAAGTTCTATACAGTTACACATGTATAAATATGTTTACGAATATGGTAAATAAAGTATTTATTTACCAATATCAAAGTTGCAAAGTGCTGTGTATAATCAGAGCTATGTTCACCTAAAAAAATCCACTTAATAATAAAGATGCAAAGTGAGATTAATAAACATCCAACAACAGCATCGTCTTTGTACAATACAGCATAAACATCAGGTATGTGATTTTAGGACGTCTGATTGTAAATACAGAGTATCATGGTTAATTTCAGCAACAATTCATGAACGGCCAAAACATGATATGATACAGTGACAATTACAGCATCGCCTCACAACTATAACCTGTTCTAAGGTCTCTGCGGACGAATCAAATAACTTCTGTTTGATTCGTCTGCAGAGGCCTGGATCCAAATGTGTAGAACACAGTACACTCGTAGAAATAAAGGTTCTACAAGGGTTCTTCCTGAAGGACCAAGGTTTTACCCAGAACCATTTGCTCCTTTTTTGACAGAAGACTTTGCCAAGGGTTCTTTGTAAGACTAAGGGTTCCATTAAGAACACTTTACGTCCAAAAAAAAAAAAACATTTTGGACAATGATTTCTTCAAGGATTGTTGAAATCCTTTTAGAACTTTTTGTCTAGGGTTCCCTGGGGGTGCGTTCTAGATATAAAAATGTTATTGGTAGAACTCTCTAAGTGGATTCTACACAAAAACCCTTGGAATATAAAAAGGTTCTCAGTAGAACCACCTGTTTGGGTTCTAGATGAAACCCCTGGAATATAAAAGGGTTCTCAGTAGAACACTCTGAGTGGGTTCTAAATAAAACCCTTGGAATATAAAAAGCTTCTCGGTAGAACCCTGTGAGGGTTCTAGATAAAAACCCTTGGGATATAAAAAGATTCTTGCTAGACCCTCTTGTTTGGGTTCTAGATAAAACCCTTGGAATACAAAAGGGTTCTCAGTAGAACCCTCTCATAGGGGGTTCTGGGTGAAACCTTTCACAGATGGTTCCAGGTACAATTGTTTGTATTGGGTTCTATGTATGTACTCTCTGAATTAGTTCCAAGAGGAACCTTTATGTAAGGTTCTACCAGAAACCAAAAAGCACTCTCCTCTGTGGTTAAACTAAGAGAACCCTTAGTGATTCCATTTAGCTCCTTTATTTCTCAGAGTGTATGTGACCACGTTGTATCTCCTCTCTGATCAGTTACAGTCTGCAGCTGCCTGTCAAGTATTTGAAGTATTGGTTCAATACGCTCAGCTGCCATCAGATGGCAGCACTGTGATGTTATTGCAAACCACAAATCAGGGCTACTTTCAGATTACAGAATGGAAACACTGAATAAAAACAGCATAATTACACACAAATACAGCATAATTGTGTCCATGGCTGCTGTCCATTCACATCGGGTTAGAAGTGATGTCTCCTCGACTTGAGAGAGTTTCTCCTCTTCCTCTTCCTGTGGCACTGCTCCCTCCTCTCCGGCCAGGGGAAACCACCCTCGGCGGTCCTGCAGGCCTCGTCGTACTCGTCGCTGTCAGAGTCAGCCTCTGCCGCGGGGAACACTCTGTCTGGGAAAACTTCTTTCAGCTTGGAAACGAAGAACGCCTCGAGGCTGCGGCCTGCTTGGGCTACCTCAGAGTCAGGCTGTGGTCAGACAGAGAAAGACACATAACACTCACTTAAATGCTGGTTAAGTACTGACTGGTGATAACTGTATTTATCATTTAAACCAGGATTTTTTGTAATTATGGTGAAAACTGTGCACTGAATACACACATACAGGATTTTTAACTTACATAATTGAACTTTGCACAGTTGCGAAACATGAGAAAGACATCAGCAACAAACTGGTCAGGTGAGTTATAATGTCGGGTATTCTTCTTGTTGAGTTTGGCCCTGATCACTGACAGGTCCATAGGCCTCTTTATGATCTGGTAGTAATGACGAGCCTGCAGGAAAAAGCAGTGACGTTTAAAGATTTTGTAAAGCAACAAGAAATGTGTGTTCAGAGTTTCTGAGTCACACGACAGAAACGTGTAATTAACCATACAGCCAAATTTGAATGACCAAAATTTTAGTCAGTCTGGCCGGGGTTCAGCAGTTTGATCCCGACCATGTTCCAGAGGAGGTTTCACACCTGTAATTTTGGTTCGGATCAAACAAGTAAGTCCTCAAGAGGAGATAACCTAAGGTATCAGTATTAAAGGGACCCTGTGGAGTTTTTGATGACTATGCCATGTTTGTATGACCGGTTCCCCTTTTTTTGTATCCTGAGCAAACTCATGCATGCATTTCTGCCAATATTTAAAAGCTATACAACTGATCACAGTTTTGCAAATGTTTAATGAGGAAAGACACATTCAACACACTTCCCATTTGGGTTTTAGTGAGAAAAAGTAAGTGTGAACAGAGTACATTAAAGCAACCCTGAGAACTATAGAAGCACAAAGTGTACAGGAAAACTGTTGACTATGATGCTACTGTGTTCCTTTCTCTGTAATGAAAAATAAATGAGATTGTGAGAATGAGTTGGCCTTTACTGTAACTGGACTGTGAGAAAAGGGTGATCACTCACAAGTGGACTGACAGGCTCATGGAAGGGAGCACTCAGGATGTTACTGAGGATCAGCAGAGTCAGCCGCTCACATTTCTAAAACACACAAGACAATTGTTATAAATGCAGGAAAGGAAACCATCATTATCATTATGACTGCAGCTAATGAAACAACCTACTCTCTGGTCACATGCTGGCAGTCCCTGTGTCAGTGTGAGTTCTCCAGATGTTCTCTCATTCTCACAGTCATACTCAACCTCTGGCTGCATAATGTCTCTGCACAGGCTGCACACCCAGTCACCTCTGAGCAGGATGAGAAACAGCGTCAGGTTAGAGGGACATTTCACCTGTAGTAGTAGTAGTAGTAGTAGTAGTAGTAGTAGTAGTAAACTACTTTCTTCTAAACTACTTTCTTTTTATTCATAAACCACTTTCTTTATGCAGTAGAATCTACCAAAATACTTTCTACCTACTAGAAAATGTCATAAAGTGCTTTCTTTCTAGTAGCGGACTACTTTCCTTTTGCAGTAGAATCTAATGGAACTACTTTCTTTCTAGTCAAAAGAAAAAGTAGTACATTACTTTCTAGTAAATTGCTTTTTTCTGGTAGCAAACTACTTTCTTTCTGCAGTAGAACCTACTAGAACTACTTTCTTTTGTAGTTGAATCTGTTGGAACTACTTCCTTTCTACTACAAAGAAAAAGCTATAAATTACTGTCTAGTAAACTGCTTTTTTAGTAGGAAAAAAGTTTTTTCTACATGAAATTGCTCACACCAAGGTCTGTGCATTATCTTGAGTTAGCAGATAATGAGACAATGCTGTGAAGTTTCAGTTCAACTGTATTTTTTTTTTAGAGCTTTGAGCACCAGAGGCCAAGTGAGGTAAACATCTTCATGGCTGAACTCAGCAACTGCCACCAAAACTATCAATATGGATAAATGGCAGTGAACTGTCCCTTTAACAATAACAGCTCCAAATAAACCGTTTGATGAATGCACTGTATACATTTCAGGTTACAGTATAAGAAACTTACGAGGGGAAGCTCAGCAAAGATGGGATGTGGCAGGACAGATGAAAGACTTTTGGACAGCGGTCACAGCACAGCAGGTCCCCTCCGATCAGACACACAGCACAGAAGTCTTCACTGTCTATCTCTGCGACGTCCTGGTCAGGCTGGATGTCCTCTGTGCCTCTCTGAGGGACAGGGTTTGCGATCAAAAGCGGCCTCTGAGCAGGACCGATATGAGAGTCCTCCTCCAGGTCGGAGCGAAGTGGTTGTGGGTCGTCGGTTGTCAGCTCTGGTTCAGATTCGACATCAAGCTCAGACTCCGCAGAGCCCTGAGAGTCTGGAGGCTGATCGGACACAATGTCAGAATCAGTCTCTGCCTGGAAGCCCGGGTTGTACTCAGGCTGGACATCTGACTCTGTTTCAACATCGCCTGAGTCTGCATCAGCGTCCAACCCTTGGCCATCCTCTGATCCTGCATATTCAAGACTTGGCTCCGATTCCCCTGCAATCTCAGTGTCACCGCAGAGCCCCATCTCTCCCGCTGCTGCTGATTTCTCCTCAGCCTCAGATGAAGAATCTGCATTTGGGTCAGACTCTGGTGATATGTCTGAGTCCAGCTGTGGGTCCTGATCCGGCCATGAAATAGCTGCGTCTTCCTCTGAGATGGACCTGGGGTCAGAGTCAGAGTCCAGATCCAGCGCTGAGTAACTCTGTGGTGCATATTTAGGGTCAGGGGATGGCAGCACAGACACGTTATTCGAGCTGATTCTCTCTTGACTGTCAAAGTCACTGCTGGTGGACCGTGTGGTGGACGGATGACAGTCGGGACGATCTACATATGAGGGTGCTGTGAGTGAGCGGGTGGTCCTTGTGATCTCAGAGCCTCCAGCTGTCCCCTATGTTTATAACAAAGGCGGGAGGAGAAGCATGTTAACCAGAATCTATTGATTTCTGTAATGTATCAAATGAAACAATAATTAGTAGTTCATGCATAAGGTATGAAACCTGAAGTTATATTTTTTTGTACATGGTCTAATCCAGTGCTTTCAAACCTTAGGACTCACTAACCTGCGTGTTTTAGATGTTTCAAGGTACCTGTTATCAGGCTTCTCTACAGGCTTGATAATGAGCTGATCATTTGAACCAGGTGTGTATAACAGAAAAAACATCTAAAACATGCAGGGCAGTGTGGCTCAGGACCATCCTTCCTAGACACAACACAGTGTTGTTACAATCCCAAAACAATACTGTCTTCATACCTTACTGAAGCCACAGTCTAGTGTGTGAGTAATCAAGAACTTGAATAAACAGTTTATGAGTTCAAAACTCAACCATATACATTACAAGGTGATATAATACTATGATGTTACACCGTTCAGGCATAACATTATGACCACCTGCCTGATATTGTGTTGGTCCCCCTTCTGCTGCCAAAACAGCCCTGACCTGTCGAGGCATGGACTCCACTAGACCCCTGAAGGTGTGCTGTGGTATCTGCCACCAAGATGTTAGCAGCAGATCCTTTAAGTCTTGTAAGTTGCGAGGGGGGCCTCCATGGATCGGACTTGTTTGTCCAGCACATCCCACAGATGCTCGATTGGATTGAGATCTGGGGTATTTGTAGGCCAAGTCAAAACCTCAAACTCGTTGTTGTGCTCCTTGAACCATTCCTGAACCATTTTTGCTTTGTGGCACGGCGCATTATCCTGCTGAAAGAGGCCACAGCCATCAGGGAATACCATTTCCATGAAAGCGTATACATCTTCTAGTGCTTAGGTAGGCTTAGGTAGGTGGTAGGTGTCAAAGTAACATCCACATGGATGGCAGGACCCAAGGTTTCCCAGCAGAACATTGCCCAAAGCATCACACTGCCTCAGCCGGCTTGCCTTCTTCCCATAGTGCATCCTGGTGCCATGTGTTTCCCAGGTAAGCGACACACACGCACCCGGCCATCCACGTGATGTAAAAGAAAACGTGATTCATCAGACCAGGTCAATTTCTTCCATTGCTCCGTGGTCCAGTTCTGATGCTCACGTGCCCATTGTTGGTGCTTTTGGTGGTCCACAGGGGTCAGCATGAACACCCTGACTTTATACAACAAACTGTGATGCACTGTGTATTCTGATATCTTTCTGCAAGAACCAGCATTAACCTTTTCAGCAATTTGAGCAACAGTAGCTCGTCTGTTGGATCAGACCACACGGCCAGCCCTCGCTCCCTACGTGCATCAGTGAGCCTTGGCCGCCCATGACCCTGTCGCCAGTTCACCACTGTTCCTTCCTTGGACCACTTTTGACAGATACTGATCACTGCAGACCAGGAACACGCCACAAGAGCTGCAGTTTTGGAGATGCTCTGACCCAGTTGACTAGCCATCACAATTTGGCCCTTGTCAAACTCGCTCAAATCCTTACGTTTGGCCATTTTTCCTGCTTCTAACACATCAACTCTGAGGACAAAATGTTCACTTGCTGCCTAATATATCCCACCCTCTAACAGGTGCCATGATGAAGAGATAATCAGCGTTATTCACTTCACCTGTCAGTGGTCATAATGTTATGCCTGATCGATGTAGATCACTTGAGGTGACAGTCTTACATGCAGTAGATGGCGGTCAGTGCACCAGCAGTTTGGGGATGCAGAGAGGAGTTACAAGTACCTTGTATGACCCCACTTCAAAAAATCCAAACTATCCTTTCAAAAGCACATTTTCTTGTGTATTAAATTATTAATTAGAAGGTACCTTTTCACCTTTCATCTCAAAGCAAAGAATCATACCTCAGGCATGGCGTCATGCCAGGCTCTCTGCTGCATTAGAGTTTCGCCCCTCTCCATCCCGCTGGCAGGTAAAGGGTCACTCTGCCGTCGTCCATGTGGAGGGAGCTGAGACACAAGTATTTTAAGCCGCTCTAAGCAAACCACTGGAACTCTGGCCTTTCCTGAGTCTTTCTGAACATCTGTGCTACTGTAAAGGCAGGTAGAGAATTAATGATGAGAACTATATACCATATTTTCATGTGCATGGACAGATGTTTGACTCCACAGCTGTTACACACCTGTTGTGGCCATTTCTTGACACCCTGCATTCCTCCTTAGCTTCATAATCAAGATCTTCATTTACATAAATAGACGGATCTAAAGAGAAAGATGAACACATTTTTATTTTGTTTATTTGAGGATATAAGAAATAATCGCATGGTAAAGTTGTATTTTCCAGCACCTGGCTCAGTCTTATAGGACAGTAGAGGAGACCGGTGGCCTCTGAAGGGCACCGTGTCAGACGAAGTTTCTTTGACAACACAAAGCACGCCATCTGAAGCTCTCCTCTGTCTGGGATCCATACTGGCATACTGAGAACAAAAAACACCTATGTAAAACTTACATTTCCAAGGCACAGCCTTCTACAACAGAAGAAACAGTCTTATTAGTAATTTGACTTTTTCCCCACACATTCTTCTTCCTTGTCAAAAACTGGCACCCACATTTCCCATAACGAAACTCAACTTGTTAAAGATCAGTCAGTTTCATTTTCAGCCCATGTTTACCAAGTAAGCAACAGTACTATTTTTAGACAATTGATAACTGATGCCCTGCTCTAAATCAACGTAGAGCTGCACAATTAGTCAAACAATTAGCCAACTGACAGACAATTAATCTACAACTACTTTTATAATCTATCAAATGTTGAATTGATTTTTCAGGCAAAAATTTCAACAATTCTCTGAGTCTAGCTCCTCAATTGCGGAGGAGGATTTCCGGTTCTTTTCTTTTTATGTGAAAGTAAGTTGAATTCAACAGTGGGTAACAATGACTGGTACTTTTCATGTTCCTTTTTTGAAACTGTATGTTTACTCTGAGCCAGTAATCTACTTTTTACTTTGCTATATTTGCCATATACCTTCTAAATCATTAACATTAACTTATCTTGTAGCTAGTTGTCTGTCTGGACCTTTAACTTGGTGTGATTTAATGCCAACTTTAATTTTACTTTCATAATCACAACACAAGCAATCTGAAGAGTTTGGGCTCTGATGAACATTTTTTCGCTATTTTCTGACATTTTATAGATCAAACAAATAAATAATCTAGAAAATAATCTGCATGTTTATATTCATTTTACAGTGAAACCGTGTGTGACAAAATGTGTTCTTTTATTACTACAATTCGCCTTTGTAACAGGTGGAAGGCAACACCACTGATCGCCTCCATTTTCTCTAAGACAGCCGAGTTTCACTTCCTCCCCATGTGTGATTATATTCTGACGCAGTAAGGTTGGTTACCTTATTTGCAGCTTGTGCCTCTTGGCCGTGTGTGTATCCTGTGGGCCTTTCAGTGTACAGGCTGGTGGACGGGGCTGCCAGCTCTGCCGGGATGCTCTGGGAGCGTCTCTTCCTCCTCGTGGACACCAAACTAGGGCTGAGCCTGCTGCTCTGCACATCAGATACACACTCGTGGGCTGTCACCGACACCTCCAGGGACGTGGATCTCTGTCAGACACACAAAATGCACAAAACTGAGCGAGCTGCATCACATGTACAGACACCTCTGTTCGCGCCATTAACAAAAGAAAGGAGAGAAGAGGAGTGTGACGTGTGCCGTAGAAACAACCTTGAGTGTCACACAAGCACAGCAAATGAACAAAAACATCATTCAGAGCCTGTTCTAGGACTGATTCAAAACATCTCAATCCTTATAAACATGGAGAATGGCTCACACAGCTGCATATGTTAATGAGGGGTTTGGTTACAACACCAATTATCATATGTAAATTCACTATTAGGGCTGCAGAGTGGCCCTTTGATTAAACCAGAATAGCACTTTCTACCACTTTTTCTCTCTCTTTCACTCTCCTATTTTAAAACTTAACTAATGCAAGTGTCCTGAAAAGCTCTTTAAAACCTATCAGCTGTGTCTGCAGCAGAGGTGGGAAGTAACTAAGTACAAATACTTCATTACTGTACTTAACATTTTTCAGGTATCTGTGCTTTACTTGAGTATTTATTTTTCAGACAAGTACTTACTTTTACTCCTTACATTGTAACAGAAATATTTGTATTTTCTACTTCTTACTTTCTCAAAACAGGCTTGTTATTTAAATAAAACTATTTGAGGGGAATTATAGATTATTTCTATATTTTGCATCAATGCATGTTGCCTTCCCAATATTAAGACATATTTCAACCTAAGTGGAAGATAGAAGATTTCTGGGTGTATCCATCAGTGCATGTCCAACATGACAGACATAAGACAAAAGACGTAAAGAAGAAAAGTGACATAATAAGATGTAAAAGACATAACAAGTCCTCTCACCCTTGTTCCTTTCCCTACTCCCTTCCTCTTCTGGTTTTGGTGGCTCTTAATAAAGAGCCTGAATCCACTCAAAGTTTCTGACCTGATAAAAGGAAGTTTTTCCTCACCACTGTCACCTCAGTGCTTGCTCTTGGTGGGAACTGCCATTATAAAGAGTACAGTCTGGACATGCTCTATTTGAAAAGTGTCCTGCAATAACTTTGCTATGATTTGACACTTCAAAAATACAAACTGAATTATACTGAACAAGACATAACAAGACAAACAAGACATTACAAGATGAAAAACAAACTAAAAGACCATCAAGACAAAACATGGCTTAACAAGAAAACAAGACAAGACATAATGAGATGAAAAACAACATAAAAGACCAAATGGACCAAAAAGATATAACAAGACAAATAGGACGTAACAAGACAAAAAGAACATGACATGTTGTAACAAGATGTGACACTGTGAAAAATAAGGTAACAAGATTAAAGACTATGTGAAAGACATACCAAGATGAAAAAGACGTAACAAGAAATAACAGGAAAAATGATGTAACAAACAAACAAACAAAGAAAAGAATAAGATGCCACAGGACAAAAAACTGTTAAAGATGTATCAAGACAAAAAAGACATCACAAGACAAAAAAAAAGTAACAAGGTGAAACAAACAGAGAGGAAGATGACAGACAACTGATGTTCAGTTAGCTTTGCACAGAAACAGCCAGTAGACACGTCCTTCCAAGGGTAACTTTTTACTTTACTAATTTCAGAGCCTGTGCTTTTACTTAAGTCAAAAAGTTGAATCAGTACTTCTACTTTTGCCAGTCTTTTTTGCACAAGTACTTGTACTTCTTCTGTGTGTCCTTTTACCACTGTCTTCAGCTAATGTAAGCAGGAGGGCTGACAAATCATTTAACACCAAGGCTTTTTTAACACATCCCTCTTTTCCGTTTTCTGTTGCACCATCATGCATATTCAGGCCAGGCTGCCACTGAGCATGTGCTCCTAAGTATCACGCGATTAAAACACTTACCTGATCCATGCCCCTTGGGGGGAGGTACGCAGGATTCAGACTGTGGAGGAAAATAGACTATAATCCTTCTCTCTGGAACGACGAGGGGGGTGGAAGGGGTGTAGGAATTTATCTCAGAGTGCAAACCAGAACTGAAATCAAACTGGCAGCTCCCTCTATTCCCTCAGTGACTCATTAATGACAGGTTAAGTACATAAATGACTGCGCCCAAGTGGTTTTATGTCGTTTTTCAGATGCTGTGACTTGAAAATGCAAATATAATACATCTTTGTGTCCCAGAGAGGTGATTACGTGGCTGCTCAAACCTCTGGCATCAAGTGTGATTATGATGAACAGTGCTCTCCTGGTTTTGGGATGCATCGCTCTGAACGGCTCAGTTTTTAATTGTCAGAGCAGCTCTTTGTTTTCCCATCATCCTCTCTTCATGAAAGCAGGAACACATTTCTGTTGCGCCATCTGTTTTCAGGCTTGCTGTCAACTGTGGGAAGTGATCATTCTGGCATTAAAATAAAGTGCTCCTTTAGTTTCACTTGTATTAATTAAAACCGCCTCAAATTCAGCACTCCAACATTTCAGAAATATACAATGAGCAGTTAGCATATGTATAACATTTTCCCACTGGCTTTTGATTTGTCACTACATGATAAAATGTTTGAATTAGGCTTTGATGCCTTTGTCTTTTGTTCTTTGTGTTTATCTAAGAGTTTTTGAACACCTGCGTTTTATAGGAAATGGGCCTGACTCTGACCGATACGTTGTGGTTTTTGAGAGGAGTATATAAACATCATTGTGTGGTTTACCATGTCATCAGTTGTGAGTTGGGCTGAAATTTGTTTGGGGACATAGAAGCTTTGCAGAACCACGTGTGAAATGAAAAACCGAACACTGAGGTGCACAAAATCCTACCACATGCTTCGCTTTGATCTCACAGTAGCTGTAAACAAATACAAATACGAAAGGTGTTCACACCTACGATGCAACTGATAACAACCAGTAGAACTGTCAACTGAGTGACAAATGACAAATATGTTATGTAAAATATTTCACAGGTTACCTGCCCTTTTCATGAATCACAGTTTATCTGCATGAGTACACCTGAAGCATCAATGCCCAAACTGAGTTAATCCCTTGTTGAAGAAGCTTGTGTGAAATTTGTATAAACTCCACAGTTATAACAGGTTATTGCTCAATGCATAATGCTGCACTCCGTTTTCATTCGCATTTGTGCATGTGACATATAAAAGTGTCTGCAACACTTTTACTGTCATAAGACCATTATAAGTGTGTCATGAATATTTTCCTTGTCCTCAAGTAAAGGAGTACAACTTGCATGAACCTTGTGGTGAGATTAACTGTCAACTGCTGTTTTCAAGGTCAAGAATGAACATTTGATCTCAACTTTTGAACCAACAAGGACAAAAAGTCCTCGAAATGTTAGAAATTTTAACACCTACAATTGGGAAACTCCCTCTGCTGATGAAGATTTTGTGATACGATCAAAAGCTAGTGAGAGGACCTTGTGGTGAGAACTGCCAACTGCTGGTTCCAAAGTCAATGATTAACTCTGAATGCATGTATTGAATGTTTTGTTGTGTGTGTGTATTTCTAGTATTATTACAATAAGATACTTCCCAGCAAGGTTTACTGTGGTTTGGATGCAGATCTTTGCCAAAACTTTTTTACAGTTAAATTATAGGGATCCTTGCTTTTTTGCTCTCACCTTGCCATCTCTGTGGTCTCTGAGCGTCAGTGCAGGTCTGTTCCTCTGTGGCTCTTTCCTCAGCTCTGCTGCAGGAGGAACATGGAGCTGCTGTTGCTGCTGTTGGACGGGACTCTGCTCCCTCCTGTCCCGCAGCAGGTCCTCGTCCAGCAGCTCTCTGCTTTCGGCTACTCCTGTTTGTCCATGAGCCTCCTCCGCCCTGCATCTGTCCTCCCAGCTGTCTTCAGTCATCGCATCTCTGTCCAAAGCTGTGTGGCTGAGGTCCTGCTGCAGAGCCAAGCTGGTCGACAGCCTCCCCTGACACTGGCCTGGCCTGCTACGCTCTGCTCCTGGCTGAGCATGGCTGTCTGCAGGAACTTCTCTCTGGTGTTGGCGGTAGAGATAAGATTTACTTTGAGGCTGAGGCTGGGAGGCAGAAGATTGTGGCTGGGATGCAGATCCTCGACTGCAGTTGATCTGGATGGGTCCCAGTAATGGGACAGGTGATGAAGGGGGAGGACATTGCGATGAGCTGTCTGGGTCCCAGCACCTCTGAAGCTGCTGGCTCTGGTGTAAGGAGGCAGGGATGAGGGCCGGCTGAACACAGCTGGAGTTATAAAGAGTGGCTTCCAGCTGGCTTTTGTCCAGACTGGACAGATCAGGCTGAGAGGGAAGGCCGTGCAGGCAACACATCTGGGGCTCACAGCAGGCCTGGTACCCACAGCCGGGCTCCCGTCCTCTGTGACACACAGGTGGCAGAGACAAGCAGGTGATGGGCTGAGGCCGCAGAATACTGGAGCAGGCCAAGCCCTGAGGATACGTGCAGTTTCCCCCTTCAACAGTCAGCTGACCTGCAGAGTAACAACAGTCACATTAAGACCTGTGTTCAAAACATTAGGTCACATGTCATGCAAATAATATTATTATTAATATACTCCAAAATAATGTAGTAGACAGTTCTTCTGAATGCATCCTGCATCAAAAATGGCATTTCTATTCAAATGCATTAATTGCATTTTGAATAATGAGAATCTGGCTTGCAATACTGTCATATACAGTAACCATCTTGCTTCAGTAACATTCATTTTACCTAAAGAGGAGATCTGCTTGGTCCAGTAACTGGCATCCCAGTTAAATTTGATCTTGACGGGACTCCAGGAGTCTGAGTGGAGTGACGACTCAAGCAGCTGCTGCATCTGGAGTGAAATCTGAAAGACGAATGGATATTCTTTTATTTTATGCATTTTGCAAATCCCTGCTACCATTACTGATCTCCATAGTAAAATTAGAGAAAGAAAAAGTGCACACAAAAAAACTACAGATAGAATTTTGGATTTTTTTTTAAACCCAAACTGCTGGAAATCGAAGGCCATTAACACAAACATCTCACACTGTGCTTTAGAGTTGTAAAGCATCTTTCAACGTCCTCCAGGAAAAAGACCTCATTAAGATGTGAAGTATGGAGATATTCTAACCTTAAGTGCATAAAATCAAGAAAGAAAAATGTCTCAGCAAAAGCTTCCTGGGGTGCATTATACAAATACTACAATTCTTTTAGCACCACCCATCAATATAACTTTATATTAAAAGAGTATTCAAGTGACTTATTATTGCACTTCCATGAAGTTAGAGGTATCAGAGGAGATTTACAAAATAATGGTCAAAATTGAGGCCAAGATATTCTAACTTTTTGTCCCTTGTATGGGGTCACAAACACTGGCTCAGAGGTGTGGACATTGAGTCACAAATTTGATGTGTTACGACTTGCAATGACTTGTGACTTGAGTTAGATTTCAGCCTTTTGACTTGAAATACCTCATACCTTATACTAAGCCCAAAGACTAAAAATTAAAAATCTTATTTATGTTCATTTCCCTTCAACCGACTCTTCCTAAGTCCTGCCCCTTTTTCTCTGTGTGCTCCGATAACAGTTGTGCAACCTTGGTACCTGGCAGAACCTTTTTTTCTTTCCTGTTTCCTGTCATTAGATGCTATGTGCATCTATGTTGACAAGAAAGACATACTCTGAACATGGTTAAAAGATGTTTTGATTGACCTGAAAAAGCAACCAATATACATCTTACTTTAATAAATGTTAGGTTAGCTAACTAGCTAGCTAACAGCTGGTTAGCTAAGGAAACAGGAGAGAAAAAAGCTGACAAAGCTTCTGCCGGGTATGTACAAAACAAAAATGAATGGGACTTTCTTGAAAAGTTAATGCTATTCATTTCTAACAAGTCAACACTTAATTCCCTTAATTTCCCCAGATCCACTTTGTCTGAACCAATCAGATCGCATCCATCAAGTTGCAGGAGAGAATCATGAAGAGCTAATGCAACATTACTACCAAAATAATTTTGTGCGAGAACTGAGGTCAACAAAAGTAATTACAGTATGCAAAACATGCATGTCAAAAATAACAGGAGAAGACACAACAACTTGCAACTTCATTTGATATTTGAAGCTGTACATAGCATGGTAGGTGAAGTCTACATAGTTAGCTAGCTAATGCGTAGCTAATGTTAGCTTAACAGCTAAATAACTTTATAAGTCAATGACACTGACATGTTACTGTTGCATTATGACTTCTTTAGGACTTGAACCTCAAAATTTAGGACTTGGGATTTGTGAGTCTTAACTTGGGACTTGAGTGCAAAGATCTGAGACTTAATTAGAATGAGTTGATCTCACTTCTGCACTGGATCCCACACGTCCAATCATACAACTTGTCTTTTGTTAAACCCTCACTGCCTGGTGAATGACTGCCCCTTTCAAACTCCATGCTCCCAACTCAAAACACCTACTTTATGTTAAAAATTTGCAGCTATATATTTAACTATGTTCTGTAATGAGGCTGAAATCAATGACATTCTCCTTTAAGTATACAGGAAAATAAATAAAAAAAGAGGGATTAAACTTCTTCTGCCTAATCATTGAAATTATTAATTACTCCCCCCTCAGAGGACTGTGTGTGTTACAATAAGTCAGTGGACGTCTGTTGACCGTCCTGTCAGCATACCAGAGCTCTGCTGAAGAGCACCGGGCCTCTGCAGTGGTGGGTCGTAGCCCAGGTGATGAACTTCTGAACATGGTCCAGCTGGCCACATGTCTCTATTGCCCCCTGCAGCTGGTCCTCCAGACGCTGCTGGAAGTCCTCTGAGATTTTCTGCAAAGAAAAAACATAAGAATGCATCTAGTTAGTTAAGTGTAATTATTGGATATTTTTTTGTAGTTCCTGAGGAGTTGGCTTAAGCAGCTTCGACAGGTTATTATGGCTTCTCGTTTGCTTGCTTTCAGGACTGATTACATCACGGCGGTTACTGATTCCTCACATGTAGATTCACGGCTGGCTGAACGATAAGGGGGAAAGAAAAAGAGAGAAAGTAATTACCTCCAGTTGCTCTATTAATAGGTTGGCTCGTTTGTTAAGCTCGTTCATCATAATCATCTTTGCCATTTTAATCTGGTTCTCGGCCTTCCTGTGTGCAATCTTTACTCCATGAAGTCTAAGAAGACAGAGAGGAGAAAATAAACGCCTCAGTCAAATGCAGGAGAAGAAAGCCACATTCAGACACTAATTTATGCATTAGCTTGCTATATTTCCCACTGTTAAATTATTGACTATTTGTGCAGAAGTTGCTCACACTTGGGGCTCTGTGTGAGTCTAAACCAACCTGTCCTCTATCTGTTTTGCATTGTTCTCCACTGCAGATCTCCTCTCCTCCACCTGCACCATCAGGCTCTCGAACAGCCACTGCTGGTCCTGCAAAGCATTTCCGATCTGCACCACCCTGCACACACACACACGAGAGAGAGATCACACCATCCACCAGACACCAAAGTTCACTAATTTATTCTGCGGGCATGAAAAACACCAGAATTAAATTTGTTTCCCCTGGGGACGAGACATTATGCAGATGACCTTAGAGGCAGCTACTGTACCGAAACATCACAGAAAACAAAAGCACATGAATACTTAATAGGTATTAGTCGGGCCAAGGGTAGTGTATGCAGATGCACATGATAAAAAAGTGACAAGGCAGTTAAAGCGCGAGTTGTTGCTCAGAGGAAGTTTTGAACCTGCGGTTAGCCCTCCTCTGCAGTGTCCTTGTGCTGTGCATCTGAGGACTGACCTGTGGTTTTTGTGGGAGGACAGGTGACAGCTGCTACAGCACAGAAGGTCACATGACTCACAAAACAGCTCCAAGGGCTCCTGTCTGTGAGAGTGGCACATGAGGAGGGAGCAAGGATACGACCCCGGGCCTAAAAGACAGACGGAGGGAGGAGGGAGAGGAGAGTGGGGGGGGGTGGGGGGGGCAGGGGGGGAGAGCACGGAGCATTAGCAACAGTCGACAAGCAATTCACACCCACAGCAAGAAGAAGACCAACAGTGTGTTCTCACATAGCCAATAAAGTATTTGATGATAACAAACTAACGATCAAATACTCCAGGAATAAACTTCAAACTTCTATAAATCACTGAACGGTTTAAATCCAAGATACTTATCAGATCTGCTGACCCTGCATGATCCTCGCAGATCGCTCAGGCCAGCTCGTTCTGGATTACTGACTGTTCCCAGAGTGAAAGCTAAACATGGTGAAGCTGCTCAAAAAGGGGACAAACTGCCAGACTTGAGATAAAGCCGACTACTTTCAAATCCAGTTACAGACCCGCCTGTTTACCAGGGTTCTGAGGGTTACTTTATAAATGTACTCTGATACAGTTACTAATTACCTGTAATCAGTAAGGTAATCCAAGTATCACGATATTAAAGTAATGAAACTTCATTGCTTTCTGTTACTCTTGGATTACTTCAGTATAAAATAAGGTGGAACTGTTGAGCCTAATATATTGTTTTTAGGGCTGCAACTAATGATTATTTTCACCAGCGATTAATCCAAACATGCACGTCTGTGTGATCCATATGGTCGGCCCTGTTTTTAAAGTCTTTCCTCTAATTGACATTTTCATTATCAATTAATCTTTGACCATTTTCTCCACTAATTGATTAGTTGTTAGGTCCATAACATGTCAGATATAAGTGAGAAATGTTGATCAAGATGACATCCTCAAAGTCTTGTTGAGGCTGGAATCAGAGAATTTGGACATTTTTTCTTTAAAAAATGACTCAAAATGATTAAATAATTATCAAAACAGATGCATGTTAATTTAATAGTTGATTAAAAGTAGATTAATCGATGCAGCTCTAAGCGTTTCATGTTCATTGTTTGGTTTATTAGTTTGTCCATCCTTTCCTTTCTTTGTTAAGCACAATTGATTGATTGATTGATTGATTGATTGATTGATTGATTGATTGATTGATTGGTTTAAAGACAAAAAAAATGCTAAATGTCCACCCAGTGAAGCATGAATTGGCAACTGTGTGCATGACAGTATAGCGTTCTTTATTTTTAAATTGTAATACAGTTATCACCTTATCTGTTACATGTAATCTGTTACTCCCCAAGCCAGCTGTTTACGACTGCTTTTGATTTTGTTAGTTTATTTTATTTTATTTATATCATTTGTTTTTATCTTGTGCGCTTTTGCTTGTTTGCTTTTATTGTTTTTATCAAGTTTCTTGTCTTTTGCCTGTGTATCTGTAAAACACTTTGCCTTTGGGTATAAAATGTGTTATATAAATAAATATGCCTTGCCAGATAGCCAGGCAATAAGCTATTTTAAGCTTGATTTAAGATTTGTTTGATAAATAAGACAGTGGGTTTGGATTGTCAGTTTGTATTTCAGTTCTCTTTTAGATGTTTGAAAGGCGGGCAGCATTTCACACTATTTTAAGTGACTTGTTGATGAGTCATAAATAATTATCACCTTTATCACTGTGCTGTTACACTGTAGTTCTGTCAAATACCATGGCTCTAATTTTGAGAGCAAAGAAGAAGCTGAATTTTATTTTCTTGTTGGTGTTTGAACGTAAAAACATCAGATTGTGCTTTTACAGGGAGTTACATTATGTTTAATGCTGGACTCAATCTCAGAACTGATGATGATTTAGTCTCTGGAGACAACAGTCAAAGTTTCACGGTTTCCAGCGGAGCCAGCAGATATCTGGATAACAGATAATCGTGCCAAGACTTCCTCGTCATTATTGTTTATGGTCTGATTAGCAACTTGAGATGCAAGAAAGGAGTTGGAGTTGAGAGACAACAAGATGTTTTAGGTCCAGACAACATTTTGGCTTGTCACTATGAACAGATATCTGCATATAAATGCAGATTAATATTTTAAAAAGCTAATAATAAAGAGCTAATCATTCTTATATGATAGCAGATGGTTTCCAAGTGCATTTCAGCTCCATATAATGTGTTAATTAATGAGCTTTGGAGGTCCAGTGTGCAAGGTTTATGGGGATTAATTGGCCAAATATGGCAGAAATACAGTACAATATTCATAAGTATGTTTTTATTATTGTATAATCACCTGAAAAATAAGAATGAGAACTGTTATGTTTTTGTTACCTTTAAATGAGGTGTTTATATCTACAGAGGGTGCAGGTCCTCTTCCATGAAGGTCGCCTGCTATACCACCATGTTTCTACAGTGGCCCAGAACAGACAAATCAAATATTACCTCTTGTGTTTTGTGTTTGCAATCTACTGACTGACAATGACTTTATTTTTGAGATATATAATTTTGGACAGCTACTTCCCTGTTACCAGTCGTTATGCTAAGCTAAGCTAAGCCAACTGGCTTCATTTCAACACTAACCCTCCTTTCTGGGGTGTGGTTCGCCTAAACCGAAACAAACAGAGGACTTTTGAACATTAGACCCTAAAAATGAATCTAGGCATAAAATTTCCAGGATGTATTGCACTGTTTGACTGTACAACTGTTTTAAAGACACACTTGCTGCACAATTGACCTGGAATATACTTTCATTTTGAAAATGCCCACAATGATGTCAAATCTGCCATGATTATTGTTTACATTCATGTAATCTTTCATGATAAATCAGATGTGAAACTTCTACGTAGCTCTACAGTGGAGCAGTAGATGCATCAAATATTCATACAGGCATCTCTCTGCACCTTGAAACAAAAACGATGAAACACTTGTGGGATATAGGTTGCATGTTGAGGTTGCAATGTGTCAAAGTGCGTCGTGAGACAAAGGTGTTAGTGAACTATATTTCAGTGCTGTCCAATCAACCTTTGATGAAATAACAGCCACGCTTGTACATACTAATACAAAACCTCAAAAAATATCTCTCACACATTTCTAAATAGGTCACAGTAGAAGCTGTTGGCCCGCAGAACGTCTGTCTAACAATAGCTGGGTGAGGCTAATGAACGCAGCCCTGCTGCTCTCTGCTGGCCGGCTCACCTCAGCCAACCCCCTCCTGCCTGCTATCATCTTTGCACATCTCTGTGGTCGAGAGCTCAGCATCACCCCATGTGCATCAACCCGATCTGACTGACCACATCCTGTCTGTCAGCGCATTCACACAGCTTTTCTCACACACAAGTACACAAACCAAACAGTAATACTCCCACATCACAATAAAGGTTCAGGACGTGCTCGTTATGATTTGACAACTTGAGCAGCGCAGTCCTACAGAAGCAGATAGGAACAAAGCTTCCAGGCAAACTGGAGGGGCTTTAAATAGCAACACACTAATATTAGCAAAAATGAAATCATAGGAACACTTTAGAATCTGGGCCACACGTGTGTTAAAGAGAGGTGTAATAAAACACAGGGATCTCCAGGAACGATTATCAACCATCACTGCCATGCATTATTCATCGCAGCAGTTCCTACTGAGACATGATTAACAAACAAACAGAGCAGCAGAGGGGAAATAAAGGAGCCATAACAGGCGTTCAGGTGACAGACAGAGAGGCAGACTGTGTAACCCCGCTAATAATCTGTCACCCCGGCCTGGAAAATGGAGGTGACAAACTGTTGAACCATGTAAATGTCTTGCCTTGTCCGGTCGGAGGCAGTGAGCTGGAGCCTCTCTGGTGCAGGTCAGGACGCTGGGCGGCGCCGGGCCTCTGCTGTGGGTGCAGGTCTGTGTACTGGGAGGTGGTGGGGGCTCTCTGGTGCTGATGCACATCTGTGCACTGATAACACAGCCACTTGTTGCAGAGCGTACACAGGCTCTGTGCAAGCGTTGGCTCGGAGCACTCAGAGCAGCTCTGAAAGAGAAACACAACACAACACAAGTAAAACCCTGCAAATGTTTAAAGCTACTACAAAGAGTTTTAACCGGTGTGAACAAGTTGCCTCTATATGACTTTAAACAAGCCCTTCTTCACATTTTCACAACTAAAGTTACAGTGAGTAGCATGTTAGCATGTTAAACAAATTTTCCTTTATATAATTTTATTTTTGACATTATATTTTGTGGTTATTACGGTGGAAACTAGTGCTGCGATGATTATTTTTGTTGTCAATTCATCTGACAATTTCTAGTTGTTTGGTCTCTAAAATGTCAGAAAATGGTAAAAAAAAAAAAATGCTGATCAAAGTCCAAGATGACATCCTTAAATGTCTTGTTTTGTCCCCAAAAATATTCAGTTTACTGTCATTTAGGACTAAAGAACCCAGAAAACAGTGATATTTTAGAACCTGAAATCAGAGAATTTGGACTTTTTTTTTAAATTGATCATCAAAATAGTTGTCAATTAATGTAATAGTTGACAACTAATCGATTAAGCTCTTGTGAAAACACCGCCACGTTTGTCCACAGGGGCCTCAACACAAAACAACACAACATGAAAGTTCCTCGTCGTAGCTTTAAGATATACAGTGAGCACACACTCTCTCACAGACACACACAGGCCAGTGTGATAAAAAAAACAAAGTGGCATATGTCAGAAACATTTGTGTTGGCGCTTTACTCTAAAATCACACTTCCAAGAGTTGTTATTTGTTCTTGTGCTGGCAGCTGCCTCAGAGTGAAACTAAACCTGCGCTAGTGCATTGTTTGTGCACTTGCAAAATCATTTAAACTCACATTTCTGCATTTAAAGGGAGAATCTGTGGGATTTGCTGTCCTAGCTATTTGTAAACACACCAGAAAGATAGCTGATTGCTGAGTCTCAGATGTTCTGGGTTGCTGAAGCCTTCAGCGCACCGCAAAATAATGAGAAAATAAGGAAATGCAGGCAGAAGGGTACAGGGATTATGTTTATGTGAGTCTTTACACTGTTTTTTTGCAGGAAAATGTTGTGCACTATACCTTCAAATATTCTAATGTATGTAAACATTACAAAGACATAAAATCTGATCAAATAAGGATCTTGGCCATTTTATTATCACAAAACCCCAAAGAAAACAACCTGGTTTAGTCGCTTGTGTTTACATTACTGATTTTGTTTCAGATATGAGCAAATAAAGGAGAATGAAAGCTGTTAGAAATCCCTGTTCAATAAAAAGATGAAACACTGGCTGAAACAAAACCAAACCTGTGACTTAACTTCAGTTAATGTATTTTACTTCTTATTATGTGCTTAATTTTAGTAGTGAACTTTAGTAGTTTTTTATGTCATGACCTTTTAACTAGAAAAGCCTCACCAGGGACAGGAGCTGCAAATTAACCTTGACTAGAAGACTAGTTATTATAACCTGCAACAATGTGTTTTGCATTGTCCCTCACAAATAAACTAATAAATAATAAAATCATGCACAGTAGAACTGTCCACTTAAGTTATACTTTATTAATTCCTGTGGGTAAATTCAGCCTCTGCACTTGAATTTTTCTGCCAATTTAGGAGGAGTGAACAGTTTTAAAAACCTATTCCTTGCCTAAAGGTGATGGCAGGGTTATTCCTGATGTTTATCTATGTTTTTTAAGGTGAGAAGAGAGCAACACAAACATAGGAAGCATGCCAACTCTGCACAGAAAGGCCCCTGAAGCCCTGAAGGGATTCAATCACAGGATCAACAGTGCAAACTCTGCAGTGAAACTGCTGCACAAAACCAGAAACAACCTCCTTCTGTATCTCTAGCTGTGTCAGAGAGGAAAACTGTGTTCAAATCAAGATGAAGCAAACAGCTTACCTTCTCCATTTCAGTGCTTTGAGCGCAGAGCTGTTGCCTTCTCAGAGGGAGGGAGAGGAGAGGCAGTGAGCAGCGAGCAGCCTGACGCCTCAGCAGCAGCAACACTGAGGCTTCTACCTGAGGCAGGAAGCAGCACGCACCGAGAGGTGGCCCCAGAGGAGACGGCTTACATGACAGCCTCAGTGTGCTCTCTCCTCCCCCAGTTCATCCATGTGTAGGACCCCCCTCACTGCTGCTGCGGAGGAGGACAGGACAGGAGAGGAGAGAGGAGTGTCACATTCAAATTCATCCTCTGCTCGCTGCCGCAGCCACCAAAAAAAAAAGGGAGAAAATCTAATCCCTTTTCTTAAATAAGCCTGTGCATAATAATTGGGAATTAGGGAGATAAGATAATTATTTTTTTGTAGGGCAAAATATCCCCGCAAGCTCTTTCCAAAATGGAGGAAAGGAAGACCAAGTGACCTACAATGTGGATGGAGGGTGAAACTGTACTGTAAGCAACTTTTGGTTCTCTGGAGCAGCGTGAGAGCAGATTTAGGTGATGTTGTCAGGTTGTGTCGGGCGACGTCGGGCTGGGACAGGATGGGGACGGTTGTGGCCTTCTTCCCTTTGTCAGCATGAGGAGGGGACAGGTCCCAGGGGAGCTGCACACTACCGTAGCACACACCGAAACCGGGTCAGGCTCTGATAAGCTCCAGATGGGACTAGGATACACTCCTGCAATTCCCTTTAACACTGTGAAATCAATTAAGATTTTAACTCAGCATGTCAGAGAACATGAACAGAGGAAAGAAAAGGAGCTAAAACAAGATAATTCAGACACAGAGGGGATAAAATCTGCAAAAGAAACAGCTGCATGACAGTATAAAAGTTGAAAGGGGAACTGGGAACTTAAAGCAAACACTCGCCATCAAATATAGCCCGGTATCAAACCGCTGTCACATCTGGAGCTGTGAGCAAGTCTGCCTAACAACAACCCCTGCAGCCTGACCTACAAATCTGACAACTTTCTCATCCTTGGGTGCTTCAGTGGGGAGCTCAGAGCAATCCCATTCCCCATTGTGCGCTCAAAGACCCAATTTGAAACACAATTAGTCAGTCGTAGTCGAACACCCTGCCTCTCATTTTCAAACTGTGTACTGGCTTTCGCTGCACCTTCACAGCATTTATCTTTCAAACTGAAACCTTCCCTGCCCCGCTCAGTGAAGCTGGCACCAGATATGCATGCCATCTCTAGAGATGTCACCATAATAGAAACCTGCACAGTGATCTCTCCCTTGAAAGCACCCCCCTATATAACATCTATTAACACTGCAGTGATGAGATCACAGAGGAAGCAGGATTATCCTCAACTACTCTCAAGTTATTCCTGTCCTCAACTTACTCACTCTCTGTTCTGCAGAGAAGTACATCACCAGGAGGGAGAGGTACATCTTCCTTTTCTGTTTCTAAAATGCAAATAAATCCTTAAAATAGCAACTTTATATATATTTAAAAAAAATAACTAAACAATTCAAATAAATTGAGAATCCCCCCTGCAAGAGTTCTCCTTAGTTAAAAAGTCATCTTCAGTTGCTGCAACTTCACACATAAACATGATTGTTAAAAAGATTTTTACCCGTCTGTTTATCTTCTCATCACGAAGTGTTAGAAATGAGGAGATCTCACCACACACCTCCTGTCAAACGACTAAAGTCGATCCACAGCAGTTTTACTTTCTGTTTGTTCTAACATCTCAGACATAGATATGTCTCACTTCAACACGTCCTCAAAAACAACGCCCATTATTTACTTACAAGCTCCATTAACATATTATGGCCACTAGAGGACAGAAGAAGTCCAAAAAAGCTGTCAGGCCAACAGCTTTGACATATTCTCATACTGTAAAGTTCTTGTGAATAACTCTAGATTTGGGTAATGTTTCTCTGCTGGTCCTTCACTGTGGACAACCCCTGTCATATTACATGTAGTCATTTAGTTCAATGTAAATATAAAAATTATGCTAATTATATTGATTAATACAACTTTAAGTTAAATACTGCATTTATTTTACTGTAGTATAAGCTTAACTGTAGCATCTAATGTTTAAATCAAGTTTATCTAAGAAATAAACAGACAAATAGTGCAACACCTCAGTTTATTTAAAATATTATTTGCAAAGTGTAAAATACTTTTTGCTATTTGTTAGCAATATGCAATATTTGAAAAAAACAGTGTTGTTACATTCTCTAATAATTATTGTAATTATGTTTTTTATACTAAAAATCTTACAGTCAAATATTGCTTTAAAATAAATCTAATTATGTGACTTAGTGTAAATGACCCAGATGCACTGTGATTATCATGTGAGGAGTTGTTCTTATGTTTATATTTCCTGTGAAAACGGGAGTTTATTTTGAAAGGACACTTGATGCACCAGAAAATGGAACCGTGCAGAAATGTTGATGAGCATAGGGAGCTAAACAAGTGATAAAGACAAACGGGAGAAGAGGTTATTAACAGGAGCGAAGCTCCAGTCCAGAGTAGAAACAATGTATGTTAATTGCATTTATTGCATTATTATATGTTTCATAATTTCAGTTTATTTTTTTTATTTGCTTAACTTATGGGTATAATTTTGCTGAGTAGGCTAGTGTGTTATTTTGCCTTTTATGAAAAAAAAAAAATGTTTTAGGTCTTACGTTAGTCAATGAACTACAACAACAAATAAATAAATCTAACATCTAAGTCAAGTCAATTTTATTTATTTATATATCATATAATCAAAAACTGTGACCATCACCACTGATTTAGAAAATCTCCCCCAAATCAGATGAATGCCTCATAGTGCCGAGTATGTTTGATTATTTTTTCCTCTTGTAGTTGCACATGGGAGAAGTTTGCCTTTGGGGCTTTCTGCCAAAAAGCAATTTCTTGCAGAAATCTTGCTATTTTACCTGGGGATGGACAATATGTTTTTTTTTTTTTTCAGCTCATACTGATAACTGATAATTACCCAATTCTTATGGCTGATACAGATAAGATTACCAATAATTTCACATTTTTGTATTTTAAATAGAAGTTCATATAACCTGTTGTTTCTGCACACCTGAAGGTATTTAATATATGCCAATGCTGATATAGACCCATACAGCTAGACAGGCCAATATCAGGGTTCAATAATTGATATTTAGTCATACCATAATTGTTTTCCCCCTAAAATGGGGGAAATGGGCTTTCTGACAGAGAGGCTTCAACACCAACTTCTACTAACAGCCCTGTGATGAAGTCGAAACACATTTAACTTGACAATAAACATAAAAACAGCCTACTAAGGTTTCAGTGATATGTTTTTTTACACTGCTGTCCCTGGCTTGATATTTATTAAAACTACACCAGAACTATAATTGTAAAACAATACTTTTTAAAACTACCATTAAGCATGAGTAGACCACTCTAGTTTTGTGTTTTTGTGTTTTTTTTTTACTCACTGTCTAAAGCTGTGGGAATTTGGGATTTCCTTATGGCATGTTACACGTCTGGCTACCTGTTCCATCTGTTCATGCACGCGTCACTGTGACAGCACTTTATTAACGCGTCCTAGCTTTAATAACGAGCAGCATGTCAGTCAAGCTGCAGAGGACCTGCCCCCGCATCCTCCTCATCCTCAGCTCTGCCTCTGCAGCCTCACCTCCTCCAGCATCACTGAGCCTGATGTTGTGTTTTAGAAAGTGCGCAGGAGATTCCGCCCCTCTCATCATGGCAGCATGCTGCAATAATCCACAACACAACAGAGGACAGTTTGGCGCACGGAGCTGCGCAAACTGCGTCTGTCTGTCTGTCTGTGTACAAATAAACGTGGCTCGTTAAGTGCGCAGCTCATGCAGAGAAAACATCCTGTCAGGTAAACATGAGCGTGTGTGTGTGTGTGTGTGTGTGTGTGTGTGTGTGTGAGGATGTCAGAGTGGAAACGAGGCTGTCTGTCGGCCTGTCAGTCATGTCACCTGTCTGTCTGTCTGTCCGGAGCGACGGAGTTTCTTTACCTTGACCCGCGGGTCTCCGGTGTCTCTCCCCCCTCGGATGTCGATCTTTAGACCGGCCAAAATTTTGGAGATCCCAAGTCTCGCAGTTAATCGTGAGATTTTATTGTCGTTCTCATGCAATACTTCTGACGTCTCTCAAAGCTGTAGTGAGATGAAAGTTTAACAGAGAGGCAGTGTGGTAACATCACAGCTGCCCGCTGATAGAGGAAGTGTTCACACCCTTTATCTCTGTTAAAAAAAACAAACAAAAAAAAAAAACATAACATACAAGGTGAAAATTATCCAGAATAAATAAGAATCATGCTTTAAACAATTTACCCACTAATCCTGCACACCTTAAATCATCTCAAGTAACAGTATACATGATACCTGCAGCAGAGTATATTTTACTGCACGGTTTTGTTAAATACTCGATTCTGATTGGTCCATTATAGTAGTCGGTTGCTATAGACGCAGCTCTTACTCATATACTGGAAGAGCAATTAAATAAATTAAGTTGCCAAGTTATTACTATTTTTTTTAAGTAAGTATCAGTGTAATGAGTGGGATAAAGAGCATTAAGTGAGTCAGAATTAAGAAATAAACCACCCTGTTGGTTTATTTATCAATAATGACTTATTACACATTATCCCTTACATATTATATTTTATTTTATTGTAATAGGGCATGGAGGGTAATGGACTTGTCATGGCCCCTAGTGAAAAAAAGCTTCATGTGGAAATTTCAAAATTTTTTGTCTTTAAAATCAAACAATGAGTTTGAACGAATATAAAACACTTAGAGCTGCAACAAGAGCTGACAATAAACTGAATATTTTTTTAGTTTTGGACTAAACAAGACATTTGAGGATGTCATCTTGAGCTTTGATCAACATTTTTAACCATTTTCTGACATTTCATGGACTAAACAACTAATCAATTAATTGAAAAAAATAATCAACCAATTATCGATGATGAAAATAATTGTTAGTTGCAGCCCTAAAAACACTATATTAGGCTAAACAATTATATTATATTATATTATATTATACAGTATTACTGGACTGTTTAAATGTGGTAACTAGGCTTAGTATTTTATACTGTAAACTGTTTAGTAGTTTAAAGTAAAGTATTTCAAGTAAAGTATCTCAGAAGTGAATGAATGACTCACACTTAAAAAATAACCATTTTGTTAGAGCAAACATGAAAAACAAAAAGTCTATGCTTTATAAGTCAGTCTGTGGGAGAAATTATATTTTCCCTGACTTAAAATACCAAATACTACCATGATAATTATTCTCATTGAAAAAAACACATCTTTCAAACATTTTCTAAGGCATTTTAAAGGAGATGTAGTAAAATATACTAAAGTAATTATTGATGCATTAACCTACAATAAGTCATTTAATGTAGTGTGCACCGCAGTGAGCTCAAAGATAAGGAAGTTATTGACAAAAATGAAGGGTTAGAGTTAGCAGGCTACTTTGTATTGTTTTGCTGAAGCAGATAACACGTTTCCAAAGTTAAATGTTTATCATAAAATCTATTGTATACTAAGTCATGTTTGCACAGTTATTCTATTTTTAACTTAATAAACTATATTTTTATCTTAAACTTCAGTCATCAGGATACTCTTCAAACTGGCAGCATTTTCACATTATATATCTTGACACATGGCTCGTACTTTTGTTGAGTGGCCACTAGTTTAAAGTTAAACTCTGACTGTACTTCTAGTAATGTGTCATATCTTTTGTACATGTAAATTCTTCATATGTAAAGCAGCAACCATCCAGCAACTGCAGTGGCAGTAGACATACTACCTTGAAATGTGATGTGACTAATTATTTTATAAACTTTCCTTCCCTGTAAAGTAAGAGCAGGGATGTAAAATAGTCGTTCGGCTTCAAGAGAGAACATGTTTCTCTCACATCAAATGTCACTGCTAATTGCTATAAAGGACACAAGCAGAGGAGAAGTAATATGGCGTCTGGAATCAACAGTGAGCCTCTCAGTTAGGAGAGCTAATAACAGCGTGGCAGTGACAGCCACCAGAGTGATGTGTACAGACGTAATAAGGTTACCAGCAGCATGTGGTAGCCGGGACTGATCTTTCCAGCTCCTCCTCATGCACAGCTTTGGGGCGAGCTGTCATCGAGACGTCACGTGTAAAAAGAGGTGATGTTTTGTTTTTTTCACATTATCTGGCAAACTGTGAATTACATCGTCTGTGAGTGTGTTGAGTACATCTGTATTGTATACGACAAGAAAAGTCTCACATTCTGTTTTGTATTTAACTCCAGGTTTAAGAGAAATAAGAGCACATTTACAATGGCAGATAAGCTGAAATCATAGATTGACCTTTAACCAATATTTAAAGGGATAGTTTGGGTTTTCTGAAGCAGGGTTGTATGAGGTACTTATCCATGGTCAGTGCACTTAATAATAATAATAATGATGCACTGCTGTGGACAGGGTCAGCAGCAAAACATATTTTGCCACCTAAAAAACATTTTGAGACTAACAATAAGCACTTGGAAATAACATCAGTGCCAACACAAAGATGTTTTAGAATCCAGCACATGATAAGTCCTAAATATGTCCGAAACCACTCTTGTTCAGTTCAGTCTGTTATTGTATTCAAATGACTTTCACTGTCAGGCAAATTGAGCAGAGGAGCACAACTGCAGTATTTTTCAGGTTTTGCCCTAAATTATCTGACAAGTGTTCAAACACTCATTACTCAAGTTCATCCAAACAATAAACCGCAATCTAAAAGTGACACATGCCATGACAGTGATAAATTAGTGTGTAAATATAGTGTAGAGCAGTGTTTCCCAAATTTTCATTCTGGGTACCCACTTTTTAAAAATGAAAAACCATTGCAAATCACAACAGACCTTATTAATAAATCTTGGTAAGACTCTTTTTTTTTTTTTGCATAAATGAATGTTCCTGTTTAGAAAGCATATAGGTTCAGAGTTGATGTATAGGTACATATAGGTGAGCTCAGATCTTGAACACAGCTGTGTGCTTTAAATTCAACTTGTATTCACACAAAGTTGAGTGTGTGTATGAAGGTTGTTACAGTCCTCTCTCCCAATTAGCGAACAGAATGACAAGACAGTATCACTGTGCGTCTGCGACTCATTACATGTCTGTCACATGACATAAACAAGTGCATGCAGAGTTGTTCAACTCTGCTGATGAGATTATGCTAACCATTATTAACAACAATTATACAAATAAGTAGTTTTAGCAATTCGTCGTTTCAATTTAACGTTTCAAGAAATATATATAGATATATAATATCAAAAATACAGAGGACATGACCTCTGTGTCCTCAAAGGTAGCTACGGGCCTGGCTGTCAGATAGCTTTTTCTGATGGGTAACTGCCAAATTTCGGTTTCTCTAAAGCTACCAGACTCCTTTGGCAGAAACAGGAACTTGACCTCACAGAACACAAGAGTTGCTGCTCTACCACTGCCTAGATCAGTACTTTAAAAAAGTTTTTTTTTCTGTCTAATCAAAGTCATACAATAACACAAACAATCTAAGGGAGTCTGGTGGCTTTGGAGAAAGCGAGATTCGGTGGTGGCTAAAATACATTTTCTTGCTGACTTTGTCCACAGCAGTACATTGTTTAACTACATACACAGCGACTCTTCCCTGTTTTTCCAAACTGGGGGCGCGCTGACCGTCATCTACTGTAGGTAATACACTGACTATGAATAACTTTCTCATACAATCCCACTTAAAAAATCCCAAACTTGCTTTCACAGCACAAATATTTAACATGTATATTATTAGTAAACTGAGGCATTTGAAGCATTTTAACTACCATTTTTTAATAAAAGATTGCAAAAGACTCTATGAAGAGTTACAATCATTTTCTTCATTGTCTTGATGCATGTACAGTTTTTGAATACACTCCTGAAACAGAGGACAACACTGTGGTGAAATAATGCAAAATGGAAGAAACATATGAACTGTACATCTATGCCCATGTCGAGTCACATACACTCACACACTCTGATAACACTCTTCTTCACAATCACACCTGGACATCAGTGGTTTACTCTACGGCTCACGCGCTGTGTACCGTCCTGCTATCACTATCTCATAAGGTACTATAAACATACACTGAAGAGTATCACAGCCAGCTTACAGTGAAATAATATGTACATGTTTACATTAAAAAAAAAGACAAAGAAGTGAGAATCATCATGACGCAGAGACTTGAGACATCAGGCCCTCAGTTTGTTTCCCCCTCAGTTCTTTTTGTGGAGAAACTTCATTTTGCTTCCTGAAACAGAAAGTTGAAACAAATGCATTAAATCATGTAAAATGTGCGGCATCTGAGAGGTTAAATTTAATACAGTTTATTACACAGTGTATGAAGATTAATCCAGGCTGAGATTACAAGAGGTTTGGTTTCATTTAATCCAGATTTTATCTGCCTGCAGTCTGTGAAGAAACCTGAATATCTGCTTAAGTGTCTGGTTTCCTGATAAATCTTTAAGATCCCCTGCAGACACGTTTAAAGACATTTAAAAAATACTCTGCCTTGAATAATAATTTGTGTAAAAACAACCCTCTAGTGAGCATATCAGAGAAGCCAGCTCACTAAACTAAAATCTTATCTCTTCATTTTAGCATTTAACTAGCTTTGACGTGCCTGAAACAAGCCTGAAACTCTTTTTTTACACTTTGTGTCACATTAATGCACTGCTGCACCAAAATAAAGTAAAATACAACATTTTAAAAGATTAAAATGTTGTTTATTTTATGCATTGCATGTATTCTATTTTTAGCTTTAATTAGTAATGATTAGTAGTATTATTAAGTGGGTTTTATTTTCCACCTTATGTTATGCATTCGATCTATTTTATTTATTCTTTTCTCATCTTTATGTTATTTCTTACTATATTATCTAGTGGGGTTTATTTTCAATATTATTTCACATAAATTTCTGCATTCTTTCACTCTTTTCGCACTTTTAGGCTACATTTCTTGTATGAAAGATGTTTTACAAATTAAGTTTATTATTTTATTATCATGATACATTCATACATCCTACATGAACAGTGAAGTTAGATCAACGATTAAAGTGGTGAAATAATAAGCAAGACACATTTTTCACCTTATTATGAAGTATTGACAGACTCAAGGAGTCACAAGGGGTAAATTGATCATTTTAACATGCTTAAATAGTTAGTTGGGAAAATTGGTGTGTAACTCCCTCTGGAAAGATAACAGTAATAACAAAGAGTTGTGTGTGCGCTCTAATCTTCCGGTGTATGAGAGTGTTTGAGAAATATTATATTTTTCACTGATTTTAGATAGGAATCATGAAAATATTCTTGTCACTACTCAAATCACCAACATGCCATAAGAATGAATAATGGTATTCTCTGGTTCAAGTCTGAGAAAACACAAAAGAGAATACATAAAAGAGAAGTGGGAGGAGAAGGGGAAATTTTAACATTTCAGAGGAGGGCTGGAGAAGAATGTGTCAAGCATAATGGAATTTAACTAATTCAGCTATATGGTGAGAATAATGTAGGGAAATGTGCCTTTTTTATTATAAGAGAACAGCAAAAACAATATAAGTGAAGTGGTGGTGGATGTTGGTGACAATGTGGGATAAATGACACCATATATTCTGGATTTGCTAAGTTATTGTGCGATATTTGCTGGAAATTCATAAATATATTTAATAAAGTATTTGGAGTCGACATTCCTTTTAGTAGTGATACAGTATGTATGAATGACATCTCATATGAAGGGTGGAAAATTGTGATAAGAAACTGGTACAAATTCTTCTGGCAGCAAAGGTTGTCACCAGAAAGTGGCTAAAATCAGAGCCACCCACACTGATGAATGGATAGAAATAATATATGAAATATATATATATATATGAAGGAAAGGTTGTCATTTTCCCTCAAAGTCCAAAAAGAATTTTTTTTTCCAGATTTGAACCTCAAAAAAAGATCAGACTTTAGCTGATTTACTAGAATAAATGTGTGAAAATATAATATGATTTAAATTTATCAACAGCTTGCTCTCTATCAATTTCCCCCTTTCAACTGTTGGTAGAATCTACAGTGGGAGTTTTTCATGTTCAGTTAAAATTAATCAAATCTAATGCCCCAACGTACTTAGTACAAATACTCTACTCAAGTACACTTTTCAGATTTCTGTACTTCACTGAAGTATAATATTTCTAACAACTTTTTACAACTTTTTTTTTCCTACATTTTCAAAACAGACCAATTACTTCAGTTTTAATGCCTTTGGGGAGACCCGTAGATCATTTTCATTTTGTGTTATTGTGCACTGTCTTCCCAATATCAACACCGATTTCAACCTAAATGGATGGAAAAATAAAAGACGGTTCTGTTGTGTATCACAGAAGTAACAAGACTGAAAAGATAGAGAGGAAGACCTGATCGCAGACAAAAGGTGAGGCTCAGTTAACTTTGCAACTTTTTACTTTTTGTACATTTCTGAGTCTTTTTTACACAACTATCTGTATTTCTAACTGAGTAAAGAATTTGTGTACTTTTGCTACCTGTGGCTAATACTATGAAAAACAAAACTCTGGCTGTAAAACGAGCTGTTTTTTTATTGTTGTTATTTAAATGTGCACAATACTACATGAAGCTATTTACAGTAATACTGACACTGTAAAAATTGAATGTGAAATGAATGCATTTCCAACACAAATAAAACAAGAAGAAAGAAAGTTCTGTGATTTTGAAGTAGCCTAGTGTTTTCTAAACTCTTGAGTGTAGCCCTGTGTGCCTGCTGCAGGACTCACCAAGGCCCTTGAGAAACTTGTTGACTCCACTTTGCTCAGTGTCTGGCAGCTCCTCCAGATACTGATCCACCCTCTGCTCAAACAAACCTGTCAACACCACAACACGAGATTAAAAAAACAGAAAATGTGAATCAGTCTTTTGCATTCCAGGAAGTTACAGTTTCTTTTGTCTGCCAAGAGGCACACACAGTGAGGAAACGTGCTGATGATAACTTTCAGCCACTAGAGATCAGTGTTACTGCAGTGCCTCCTCCTGCACAGCACAGGGGGGGAAATCCACAGAGAGAAGTGAACAAACTTTTCCTGGAAACAACTGACACTCGGGGACAAACAGTCTACCTTTAGCCCGGGTCTTCCTCAGCTCCCGATCCTGAATGAACCCAGCAAACATCTGAGACTCCATGAAGACACCCAGGAAGCGACGGATGCTTTTGGACGCCACGGACTTACGGAAGGCCTCTCTTTGGAAAACGCGCTCTCCTCGCTCGTTCTGCGTGATGAACAGGGAGTAATGGCCGATGGTCTCCAAGAAGAAGCGGATGAAGGCCTCTGACACCAGGCTGTTCAAGGAGTTATACTCTGTAGGCACAGAGGAGAAGCACTTTATTCATTCGTATCACTTACATCAGTATTCATAATAAAGTATGAAAACAGACATGTCATGAAGTTTGGTATGTTGATATTTTCCAAGAGATAGTCAGATTGTTCGAGAGCAGCCAGAGTCACATTAAAGCAGAATACATGGTTTGGCAGGACGCTCACAGCCACACAAGTAATAAAATGTACCAACAGCCGTTGTTAACTGTGTGGAGATTTGGGGACGTGTCCCGTAATGCTCGGTCAAATCCGCCTGAATCTAATTAACCACAAAATAAGTAATAACAATAATGTGGTGGTCTGTTTATTGGTGTTGTCAAAAAGTGTAACACTAGACTAGAGCTATTGGAAAATCTGAGCAAGTTGACAGAGGCACGGTGTGAGAGAAAAGAATGTCACAGCTCTGGAGGTTCGGACAAAGAAACTCTGAAACTCTGAAAGAATCTGAACTGAAGCTGAAGGAACTTTGTAAATATTAGAGAAAAACTGAGATCCTCAGTACTGACACAACCAGAGCTGTTTCTGTGGGGCCTTACTGAGAGTCATTATGGGAAAACCATGATGATGACTGGGGTTTTTGCTTGTTTTCTCCATTCCTCTGCTGTTTTACATTATCGTTGGTGTTTGTTATTTTCCTCTAACATTTTTTGGGTTGTACAGTAAATGTTAGGTGTCATGACTGGCCCTTAGGCCTGGTACACTGGCACAAAGTACTTTAAATGGATAGTTCAGTTTATTTGATTATTTGAATTTGTATTACCTAACAGTAGAGGGACTACTAGTACAGATGCTAAGGAATGTACTGCTGTGGACGTGGTCAGCAGCAAAGTGAATTTTAGCCACCTAAAAAAATAAATAGCAATTTAAGTGTACACTATATTTGGAATATTTTCACTGTTTATCTCACCATCAGACAGCCTTTTCCGATGGGAAACCGCAGTTATATAAGACAATCATTTTTCTTCAAACCAATCAGACTCCATGGGCGAAATGAGTAATTTTACTGTGAATCCATACTAATAACACAAACAATCTAACAAATCAAAGCAGCGATAGAACAACAACTCCATGTTCTGTGAGGTAAAATTAGTGAGCGGAGTCTGGTTGATTTAGAGAGAGCGATATTTGGCTTATATAACTGCAGTTTCCCATCAGAAAAGACTAACTGATACCAAAAAGCAGTGAAAATATTCTGAATATAGCATAAACTTAAACTGATATTGATTTTTTGAGGTGAACCTTTTTTTCATGGCTAAAATAGAGAGGTGAAGTCACGCCCCTTCCAGTGAACCACCATGGGACCTAACTTTGGAAAAAATATTGACAGTAGTCTGTCTTGAGAAACACATAATCTTTTGATCCTGTTTGAATTGTGCCATAAATCATACATATGATGTTTGTCAATTTGAAAGATAATTTTACAAGTCAAGAGAGGTGCAGTTTGCTGTAAAACTGCTGAAGTATCGAACTGTGATGATACGGAATATGAAAGACTACGTACCCAGAAGTTGCATAAGTGAGATCATGATGTTCTCCCTCTCCCAAAAGCTAACGTTAGCCACTGAAGCTACGATGCCTGTGTATTTTTGTACCAGGATGCAGTCACACGAGTAACAGGTCTTGCTTGTTCTTTTACTTCCCCCTGATAAAAGGACCAGGAGTTGCTGGATAAAACACTTCTGGTAAGATAACCTTACAAGGGACAGCGATGTTGGTCCTGATGACATATACTGTGCAAGAGAAGAAATGTAGTTCACTGAGCAGTTTCACACAAAACTAAACTATGACAAACTGCAACATTCTTGTCTTGAAAAATTATGTTTTAAATTGACACATCATATGTGTAATTCATAACTCAGTTCAAACAGGGACAAAAATAATTCCTTTCTTCCAAAGTAAGGTCCCATGAGGGACACTGGAAGGGGAGGGACTTCACCTCGCTATACACTTTGCTGCTGACCCTGTCTGCAGCAGTATACTGCTTATCCTATGTACAGCTAGTCCTCTCTTCATGCCGACCACCATCTACTGTTGGTAATACAGACTCTTGGTAATCAAGTAATATGAATGATCCCTTTAAAAATAGGAAATTGTGTGTGCTGGTACCAGTTAAAGCAGACAGATTGTATGTTGCACAAGTGTCTTGCTTTGGTTTGCACTTCAGCGAGAACGGCCTGTGATTGACATGCAGCAGATGTAACACAAACACAGACAGTGTTAGCTGTAGGTTTTTCTTTTGGAGAAGAATGTGGAGCGCAGAGACAGAAAGTCTGTCCCATGAAAGCTCTCTTCAGGACTAATGAAACAATGTAAAAACAGTGGGCATGTCTTTCAAAAATAAAGATTTTTCCTTTAATGCTGTCTCATGCATTTCCATATTCTTCCATATTGTTTCTTTGTTCTGCAAAGCACTTATTAACTGTTGTTTTGGAAAGTACTTTACAGTAAACCTATTACTGATCCAGTGGGGACAAGTCATTATAAAATCCATATTCCCACACCGGGAGTTGAACCCGGGCCGCCTGGGTGAAAACCAGGAATCCTAACCGCTAGACCATATGGGAGGTGCCAGCAGGAATACTTATTAAACTATAGATTCAAAATAGACCTATTTCCATCTCATTTCTAAAAGAAGACATTTCCTCCGATCGATTTCCTCATGATCGTTCAACTTTCAGCGTTGTTCTACCATCACATTAGAAGATGTGGACTCTGATGAACCCTCTGTGGAACATGTGAAGAGTTCAAAGTTCATTGGAAACACCATATTATCTCCCTTCAAGGATGAGCCTGTGTGACTCACTGTGTTGAGCAGTCTGTACAGAGGACGTCATCTCGAGCGAGTTTCACTGAGACGCAGACTGAACACATCCCCCCACAGAAACTGTTCCTCTAATTAACCAGGAAAACATCTGTCTCTGCGGGAAGAGATGATTTGTCATTTATTCACCTTCGTCTGACTCGCTGTCAGAGTCCTGATTGATGATGTCATTTCTCTGCTCCAGCGCTTGCTCAAGAGCTGCCTGAAGTTTCCGCGGCAACAGTGAGGCCTCGTCGTCCATCTATAAACAACCGAAAACACTGCAGTCACCAATGATAAACAACCATGTTTGGAGGATAAGTTTCAAAGGCTCAGACTTACAACAGAGAACTGCATGTTTTACAACCCTGCTTAAAGCGAGACCACATAACTTTTGAAAGAAGAAAAAACATGTTCTCCTGACAAATGAAAAGTTGAAATAATGAAAAATACAGTGACTTAACTCTGCACATTCAGGGTTTTTGAAGCTTTAGCTTTTCTTGGTCTGGTATGACCATGAACTTATGATCACTAGCTTTGGATATTTCTGTGGTGTAACAAACATCACTGAGACAGTTTGCTAATTTAATGACTTTTACTACTGTTACACTACAGTTTAGCACATCAAAAGACATTTCAATGGTTTTATCACAAAAATAAATGAGAATTGAACAAATGAACACAACACATCATGAGAAATATTTGTTTTTTCTACTTGTGGCTCTGTTACAGTTACCATTATGATGTCTTTTTCAAAATTTTCCTTCATTTTTTCCCCTTAGATCTTAGACAGATCCCCCGTAGATCCTCAAGATATGATTCAAGAAAATCTTGGGAAATCTTGGGAAATTGTCTTTATCTTGCAATTACCACTTGTAGCCACTGTTCAGCAAAAGTTACATGGTCTTGTTTTAAGATGAGATTTTCTTTGTTTTATAAGTTCATGGACTAACCTGTCGGATGAACCGGTCAGTTCCCAGGTCGACCATTAAAGCCTGAGAAAAGAAAAAAGAATGAATCACTCCTCAGAGCTAATTAAAAAAACATGGTCAGAAACCCTTCTTTTATCTACAAGTGGAACTGTTTATTTATTTACTAAAAGAAAAAAAATGTCACATTCAAAGAAGCTACAAGACCAAAGATTCACATATAAAACAAAGGTTTTGAATGAAGAAGACTGTTTCAGAAATGTTTTCATGAGTCAATCAGCAGCACAATGAGTGACGTAAACAGACAGCAGATGTTGTTGACAGCTCATTAACAGGTTGGTGTTAACTGTGACTCACATTGTCTTTTTCACATAAATCAGCCCTCAGTCTGAGAGATATGCACAGATGTAGTCAATGCTCAAGACAAAACTTCAACAATTTCCCACAGAAAACAATGTGTGAAACTCATATCTGCAAAACTGTAAAGCTAATTAATAAGGAAACTGCTTGTTTTTTTCTGGAAAAGCATTCATTATGAGCCGAAAGAAAGAAAGACAAGGAGGCCAGAGATGGTTGGCTGGTGGTGCCCTGAAAATTTCTGCCCACACCAAAACTATGTGACGCTACTTACTGTGCATCTGTGTGCATGTTTACACACACTGTACATATACTGTATAAAAATAATGTGCAGAATCATGGCTTGACTTTTAATATGGATAAAAAAAAGTACATTGATGAGCAAGAATACAGTAGTAGATAAGCTGTATGTGTTGCCACAGGGTGCTTTTACAGAAAATTTGTTTGTTTGTTTTGTTGTAGCACTGCTGTGCTACAGTTAATTAATTAATTAATAAGTACAGTTAATTTCCATTCACTGATTAATCTAACAATTATTTTCTTGATTAAGCACCTCATTATTTGGGCTGTAAGATGTTAGCAAATCTTGCGTGACCTCATGTGTGTTAAAACGTTGTGTGTTATCTGATCCAACCGTCCAAAACCCAAAGATATTGTCAAAGAAGAATATGAAAACCGAGAAATATTCACATTTGAGAATCTGGAAGACGGAATTTTGTCATTTTATCTGAAAGTTTTTCTTAAACAATTTTGTGATTATTAAAAATAACTGCAGATTAATTTTGTGTAAATTAACTGCTGCAGCTCAAAACAATAAAAGATTTTGTTCAATCAATTACCAACAAACTAAACAATATTAAAAAAAAAAAAAAAATTAAAGCTGCACCAGTCAATATTTTTATATAAACAACAGATCATGACTATGTGTAATGTGTGAGGGGTCGACCAAGATGGATAGAAGAAAAGAAAATTAGCACCCAACTTTGCAGTTCTTAAATAGATAATAGACCTTTTTCACAGCAGCTACATCATACTTACTACTGAACTTTACTCTGATTCACCTGAATGGAATCTTAATATGTATCGTTGGTAAAATCTATATCTTATCAAAATGTCTGCTTTGAAAAATGTATATATTTTGATATATATTTTATGCTTATTATACTGCCCCCAAGTGGCAAAAAAACACAAATGCACCTTTAAGTTGTTTTGATCTGAAAGGTACTGTCTTAAAATGTAACCTCAGTAGTTTTGGATTGTTTCCTTTGGTTGAAAGTCACCTGGCTGCTTGCTTCATATAATAAGACCAGAGGCAGAGGAGGTCAAAATGACAGCAAAAGTCAGCCAATTTGTAATGGAATTACTCTGAATCGGTACTGTGGTAATTTATCAGCCAGGAGACTAATAACCTCTAAACCAAGAAAGAAAAGACAGAGACTGAACATTCAGATCTTGACAGAAGAAATGTATGCATCTGGAAAAGAAACAGTGCTCAGAGGTCTACAGTCAGAGAAGAAGTACTCACCTCTTCCACAGGTAACTCCTTGAGCTTCGGCAAAGAGCTGGACAGCAGCCCCACCAGGAAGGGAGTCGGACAGCAAACAATGTCCAACATGGAGCCCGGTAACACGGGGATGAAGGTGTGTTGCCAGGAGAAAGGGTAGAGCAGCGCCACCACTGCATGCATGCAGCTGGACAGGGTACTGATGATGGGAGACAAAAAAAAAAAAAAAAAAAAAAAAAAAAAAGGACACACACCATCAGTCACCTTCACACTCACACAACAGCACCCAGCAGAGGCCACAACAGATTAAACTGAACACAGTCAAAACACGGCATATGTTTGTTTTCTGGACTGAAAGGGGAGTGGTGGTTTATATGGTAACATTTTCCTAAAAATACCCCCTAGTGCAGTCATGAAGTTTTGCATGGTAACAAAAATAAATAAACACAACATCACTCCTTAAAAAAGTTTCCATCCAGAGATGTTTTATCAGTGGCGGAGTTCACTTACCCAAGTACTTTACTTAATTTTGAGGGACCTGTACATTACTTCAGAATATCAATTTTCTTGCTACTTTATTCGTCTATTCCAATACATTTCAGAAAGAAATATTATATATATATTTTTTTACTCCACTGCATTAATAGTGAATAGTTTGTATTAAGATTAATATTTTACATGAAGACTTGTGGTAAGCTAATAAAAAAGTGTCTCTGTGTCATGGTTCAGATGTCCAAAACAGATTTGTGTAACAAAACTTTGTTTTTTCTTCTTTCTTCTCCGATTAATCATCTTACATCCCCTCAGATAAATCTGGTTCGGACCCTATGTTTGGAACCACTGGACTAAACTATAAAAGTACTGTATATATAAAGAAATTAAAACTAGCTCCACCTCTGACAGCTACAACAGTAAAATGCTACTTTGACACGTCAGTATGAACAATCGAATATCAGAATCATATATCTATCACAGGAGACATTTTACCACAGATCAATTTCTTTTATTTTTAATATCTGAAGCACATCTTACTGATGATACTTTGGTACTTTTACTTAAGTAAGATTTACAATGAAGAACCTTTACTTGTAAAAGCATATTTGTGCATTGTTGTAGTTTTACTTTAGTAAAGGATCTGAGTAATTCTTTCACCACAGTTTAAAGTGCATAAAAATACTCTGCTATGATTAATATTTTAACATGATTTTCAACATAAAAAGTAAAAGAAAAAGGTTTAAGGAAACATCAGATATTCACTTATACATGTTTGAGTCTCAGTCAGACCTAGACTCAGATAAAGAGTGATCTTGGGATTTCGCGGGACGCGATTTCACGTGATCTGCTGTGGAAGCAGATGTAAACAAACCAGAGACTGACGTAGTGCAACAGTTTGCTGCAGTAAAACTTTGCCATGAGGAAAACAGACGCAGAAGTTAAACGAGTCTGGATGAGAAAATGTTTGAGGAGACACATCAACACAGTTTGTTTATTGTTCAGCCAGAACAGGAGGTGAGATTTTAACTGTCCCTCTGTGAACAGCAGTCTGCTGCTGGCTAACATTAGCCTGAAGAACTAGAGAGTTTACGGATGTTCTGAGACATTGTCAGCTGCTGTGTCTCATTGTAGACTGTCTGTCTTCTCTTTATCCTGTTCTTGGAATCTGTCGCTAACACCAGCTTCAAGCAAGCATGTGTCTGAGTGTGTAGCTGTTATCAGCGCTGTGGTGATATCACAGTCAGTTTGTCTGCTGCGCGAATGATGTGACCATCGTGCAAAACATGTGTGTGACAATGACGGGCACAGAATCGGATTTGTAACGCTGACTGGCCAGTCACTGGTCTGGGCCTGTCACATGAAAACCGGCCCGATTCCGAGCATTGCCAATTAATCAGTGCAAGTCTGGTTTCTGGTTTAACAAAACATATCTTTTTCATTTATATCACTCCTCTCTGCTTTGATCACAGTTAGTTTTATTGTTTGTGGTGATTTTCATACTTGTTAACCAACCGCATTCCACCTCCTCTCATCAGTAAACCACCAGAACATGTTGTCCAGAGGATTTTTTTAAAAAGTGCGTCAGTGTATATAAAATATATTTATGATTCCCCTTATTTATGATTCTTTATTGAAATGTTCTCCATGATTGCTCAACAGGAAGCATCTCAGGCAACTGAGTGGTCTCCAACTGACGATTTCAATCTTCTGTTGAGGGGGGCAGGCCTACATGTCAGTTTTAGGCAACACAAACAAGAAAAACACATTTTTGAGTGTGGCTGATCTTTAAATCATTAACATTAAATCATTAGCTGGGCTACATACTGAACAACGAGAACACAAACAGTACATTTTCATTGCTGAGCTCTGTTCCCTGGTTAAATAACTACTTGATCCTCTTTTCCTCGAAACAGTTATTTTATGAGGCATAACAGCACCGCTATGTTCTCTGTCTTTGACACGTTCTTCCAGCAGCTCATCATCTCTCGCACGTCTCCCTCTTAAAGTTTAACACCATCTACTACAAACCATAATGAGGATGAGTGGGCTCAATAAAGTGCATTATTGTGACATTAGTCTTTGTCTGCAGGGGTGGCGTGACTCTGACATGTTGCTATAGTTAAGCTGGAGGCTTGTTGACGCAATAACAAAAAAAAAATGCACCAGTTCGGTTTAACTCCAACAGCTGTGGTATAAAATCGAGATCACAAATAGCAGCCCGTCTTTCTCACGATCCGTCGCTTGTTGACAGTGGCTGACCCTCCTCCCCTCTGTCCTCTACATACTGTCCAATCCTTGTACACAAAGAGAGTGAAAATAAACTGCGGGTCCAATCATACACACACACACAGCAGAGTACTAAATCAGTATGGATCAAGAACAAGCCCCGGGATCAAACATGGTATGCAAACGCACCCCACTTGAGATATATACACTTTTAATGAGGAATGTTTTCCATGGTCGCTCGCTGTCATCAACAGCTCACAGAACATCCGAGTAAACAGACGTTACTCCCTTTTTTCATGACCTCAAGCTGCAGAAACTTTAACTACATTTTGGAGTAACATACAGAGAGCAGAGATCAGTCTAATCAATGTGCTGCTGAGATAAATGACAAACTCCCACAAACTTTTCCACTCCATTCGTTTGGGCTACATGTTTTGCCACAGGCTTTTTCATCTTGACTTCCCATGAGTCAAATTGCCAAGATTAAAATGTGTTTTCTTGACAGGGTAAAATAGAATTACACCAGTAAAAACCCAAAGGCTACAATAACCACAGTCTTTTCAGGCCTTTTCCAGTTCACTCATAACATGAAGCACTTGCAGCTTTGCTTTGGCCGGTCTGATTTCCATTTGCCTGAGGAGGGCTTGATAATTCCTAACAGATCCTGTCTCCTGGGTTTGACGAGTTCCAACAGGGAGTGATGGGGCACAGATCTCAGAAAACCTTCGCCACAGGCTACACGCGGCCCTACACAGCACTGATACCAAAAGGATCAATTACACTCATTCCCCAACCGCACACTCTGGGGAGAGGATGAACTTGCAATGAAAACACTCTGCACTACCAGAGGTTGCCACTCAACTCTGGAAGGAGAGAGGGACATTCCCACTTGATCCAGACCAAAACTTCAGATCCTTAGACCACACATGGGTCATAAAAAAGAAAAAGAAAAATGCTCTCTGGCCTCTGTGTTGGTGAGAATAATAAAGCAATACACAAATTAAACACAATGAATTAATTAATTTAATTAATTAATAACAGCATTGGCAGAGGGGGATTTTAGACAAGACTTCTTCTTATTTGATGATGCTTTATTGTTTTAGATAAGTATTGAGGTTGCAGTGTGGTTGCATCAGATTGGATTATGTTGTATGGTGGCTTTTAGCCACGCAAGAGAAGTGGCTCTAGGAATGGAAATATTGGTCTGTCAGTTGGTCAGTCAGCCGACCACTTTGGTGCAGACTGAAATATTTTATTATTGAAAGGATTGGCGTAAAATTTGTCTCAGTACTTTGGTTTATGACCAAATCCCAGCAAGATTAGTGACATTCCCGTCAGCCTCAGCTGTATTTTGTGTTTAGTTCTAATTAGCAAATGTTAGCTAACATCCTAAACTAAGATGGTAAACATTAGCACGTTAGCATCATCAGTGTGAGGTAGATGTCTTCATTGGTCCACCCAAACCCTAGGACCCGAGACCAGACTCAGTACACATGGGATGGGATCCATGTTTTATACAGTCAGTTGGGTGGGTCAGGTCCTTCTATTACCATGGGCCTCAGGTCTGTTTCACATTATGTGTACTACCTGAGTGGATCCAAGAAGATGATCAGACAGCACTGATTATGATGGAAGGGTGAAGGATATGAGAGCAGAGGTTAGACTCATCTCAGGGAGTGCAGGTGATAGAACATCAGCAATGCTAATACTAGCCATTGTGGCAATAAACAAGCAATCATTATCATAGTTCAAAACCACAAACAGTACAAGTTATCTTCAATATGCTACATGCAACAAAGCTGAAAAACTGATTCTTAACAACTTTTAAGCCAAAGTTATAAGTGAGGGTCATGCTGTTTCAGTCAGCAAAAGAACAGAAAACCAGGAGGTATTTTACCAACTTTCTTGGTGAGGTGGATGGATTATATGCATCATGCCGAGGCAGAGGGGAGGAAGTTACTTAAGTTACATTAGGTAAAACACAAAGTTTTATTATGTTTTAATTAATGCTAAATTGTTAGCAGCAATCAGTTGTGAAATCAGTACCAACTCGTTCTGCATCTCCTGGCCAGGTTGCGTCCAACATTTTGCTAAGGTTTGGGTCCAAGCTTTCAAAAAAAAAAGTATTATTTCCAGGTCTTTTTGGAAGTTTTGGACCCATGATGATCGTTATGGTGTGAGCATGTTAAGGGCACCATGCCATTGTTCTGTGGGCCCATTATTCCAAACCTCAGTAGTCAAAAAAATGCAAAAAATGTCCCACTGGACTGAAAACCCATTTGTCCAACAGCCTGTTATCCCAGAAACACCCATGGTTCTGAAAATGAACACTCTTCCTGCAGTAACACACACACTCTAAGACCTGACCCTAATAACTTCAGGGTGAATGTGTATTTTCGGCGCAGTGGGCTTTCAGAGCAAATTTTGGGACATTTGCTGTCAAGCAAATGGGCTTCTTGTCCAATTGGACATTTTTCAAACTAGTGGAGTTTTGATTAACAGGCCAATGTCTGTGGAAACACTGGGCAGTCACCCATGTTAGCATGCTAATGTTAGCATGTAGCTCAGAGCACCAGTGTGCTCAAATACAGCCCAAAGGAATCCAAAGCAACAATATACACATGGATTGGTTGGAAAATAAGACTTTATCGTAGAACCTACCATCTTTTAAATGTTTAACCAAGCAGCAACCTTTGGGGCTAAAATGTGAAGCCAATGCAGAAGTGCCAAAAACTGTACAGGGTGAATTTTTGTAGAACTCACCAGTTTAAACTATATCCAAGCTTAAAGTCATGCTATATTCAGAGTGTGCCCTGTTTGAGTGTCAGGTGGGTACCGACACAGATGCCTAGCTGCTAAGTGGTAGCTGCTACATTTGGCCACCTCAGTTCTGCCCATGCTCCACCTCTTCTCTCATTTTTTGTATTAGCCAGGAGTTTGCTAAGTCAGGCAGTGCCAAGACAGCCAACAAACTGTGAGCTTCAAAACAGCTCTTCAGTAATCTATGGGTGATGTCATGGACGCTCCCCCATTATTTATTACACTGTCTATGTGTTTAAACGAAAACTTTTACTTTTAAAGTTACACCCCACAAGCATAAACTAACTCTCGAAGATTAATATGATTAATTTCAATTTGATTACACACTTAAAAGTCTTAGAAATTTATGACTCAACTCTGATGAAAAGAGAGAAGAAGCAGTTGTGCAGAGGTGAGGTCTGAGCAGAGCTGTTATGTGTTGAGGTTTGGGAGCTAATCCTGACATATTAGCTCTCGTAGGTCTGCCAGGCCTGGTTTAGTGTGTGTCAGGCTGAACTGGCAGATACTCCAGGAAACATGGGATCGAGAGGCTTAGTCTGTGAAGCCCAGAGGAGGAGGAAAAATTTCAGTGTCTGAGACGGAGAGAGAGGGAGACAAAAGCCTGTATCACCACATGCTTCACAGCTCTACTGAAGGACTGCACTGTGTCTACCAGCACTGGCATGGCTAAGACTGATTCTATAGATCGAGGACAAGGAGGACTAGACTGAGAGTATACTGAACCACAGCTGTCAGACACCAGCTGTGCTCCAAAGCTCCACAAAACCATTCTTCAATGTTAAAGGTCTTCCCAAAGCTCAACATAACACCTCGAAATCATATAAAGATGCAGCAGAGAACATATAGACCTATAGGATTCCTATGACAAGCTGCACATGGTGTATTTTTATCCTCTAGAAGAATGTTTTCTACTCCCTTAGTCCCCAAATGGTTTTCCCTCACTTCCTGTCTTTAAGGATCTCCAGTCACTGGCTCTCCAGCTCCACAGAAGGCAACAGCAGAGGCCATTTTACAATGAGAAATGGGTTCCCGATGGGAAACTCTATACGTGTTCTTATTAAAGCCACAATAACGTCTGAGTTTGATCAGCACTGTCTCGTGAGCAGATGAATGTGTGCAGGTGTTTGTGTATACTAGGCTCTACATGTGTATGTGAGTGCCTACATGGGGGTGTAAACATTCATGTGAGCAACACTGATGTAAAAATCAGCTGGTCAGGCTCCAGTAATGGCCAAGTCTTTCTCAACTCTTTGAAAAACAGAAACATTTCACATGTTTACAGTGTGTGGATTTCACTCTACCTCTGAGTTAAATACCACATGGGAAACCAGTTAAGTTGTTAAAAGCGGTTTTGGCTTTGCGCCAGCTCAGCAGAGCATGTTACAGAATAACGGAGGGCTAAATGAAACAAGTATGCTACCACACCGGTTGATTAGGAAAATACCAGCAGCAGTGGCAATAATTCTACCTGTCTCATGATTACGGTCACCACTGATCATAAAACTGCAGCTGCAAAATGTGTTGGTGCCTCCAGCTCACTTTCAGACTGCTGGATTATTCCCAAAGTAAAAAAAAAGAAAGACACAAACTACTTACGCAGTTTAAATACCAGTTTTGAGTTTGACAATGGCACAGTGTGGGGACCTCGATTAACAATATTAAAGGCATACTTCAGATTATTTGAGATGGTTTTGTATGAGGGACTTATCAATAGTCAGTGTATTACCTACAGTAGATGGTGGGACGGCACACTCACAGTTTGGGGAAGCAAAGAGGAGTACCAGCCTGGGAGCTAAGCAAACTGCTGTGGACAGGGTCATAAAAAGGCCCATCTATAAAAATCTATGCAATTTTAGCCTAGTTTATATTTAGTTTCTATTCTAAATGTATTTTAATCAATTTAGAATATTTTCACAGCTTTACTTTGGCATCCGACAGCCTTTTTCAAAGGTTCTATAAACCAAATATAGTTCTCTCCTCACCAACCAAATTCCATAGACTAAATCAGTAATTTCACCTTGCAGAACACAGAAGCTGCTGGTCTACACACTGTCTGGATGTATTTGTTTGTGTTATTGTATGACTTCAGTGAGGCCAAACACAGAAGTCACACAATAATACAAACAAACTAACAGATCAAAGCAGCAGTAGGACGGCAGCTCCCTGTTCTGTGAGGTAAAATTACTGATTTCGCCCATGGAGTTTGGTTTGTCAGGAGAGAGTGATATTTAGTTTGTATAACAGCAGTTTACCATCAGAAAAGTCTGTCTGATGATGACGTAAAAATGAAAATATTCTAAATACAGCATACACTTATACTATATATATATATATATTTTTTTTTAAGGTGGATCATTTTTGGCTAAATTCTGCTGACCCCACATGCTTAGTGTCCATGCTGGTATTCCTCTCTGCTTCTCTAAACCTCACACAGCCCCACATCAAATAATCCAAACTATCCCTTTAAGGGGGAACCCAAGCAATCTCCTGCACCTCACAAAAGTGAGCTTGATTAATTCACCAGGGCTTTGAGAAAGCATTGCTTAGTTTCCCTCCAGAGTCCCTTTTCACTCTTCCCCCCTGTTCCTCATCGTCTCTTCACGTCTTTCATTTCTCGCTCTTCTTCTTTGCTACCTCAATCAACATGCAAGACATCCACCTCCTGTAACAGGACTTCTCTGCAATCAAGTATCATTTCATGCTTTTAGCTTCAGTGTGGCAATTCTGATGAAAACACTGCAGGGAGGATGACGGGATTCAATCACCTCAACAATGGAGTCATACCAGGGAAAGCCATTTAGATGGAATATGAAGTAACACTTTTACTGTAAGAGTATGAATCCTGCTAACTGCTAAGAGATGAATCCTGACATGCAAATATCTTCTGGAAACCGTCCTCAACTGTAGCCCAAGGGCCGACAGAGGCTGTTTACATAAGTCTGCAGCACTGACAAAACTCATTTAGCATCTGCAGGTCAATTGAGTTAAGCAATTACAGGGTGACATAGCTGATGATGAATTCATCTGATTAGGCATCCAACTTGTTATTACAGGCATCGGATAGTGAGTGATCACTTAAAAAGAAATTGTCTGTGCAGACGTTTGTGTCGAGGCAACAACCTCTGCGGAAAAAACAACAAAGGTTTCAGTCTAATATTACAAGCGTCAAGTGATCGTAGCGCGCCGAAAAAATCGAGCGATAGAGACCCCACAGAAACGACTGCCTAACATGGCTTCTGCTCTCACTTCCTGCTTGTACTGCATATACATTTCAAGAGAAAGAAACATACATCATGTTCTGCTGGCGAAGTATTTTGGGAATGGATTATGTACAAGAGCCCCAGAGGGAGCAGCCCTTTTATCATAGTCATTAATGCTGCAGTGAGGCCCTGTCACTGTTTTTAAAAGAAACCAAAACAGAGGAGCTCTGCGTGTACACATGCATGCTTGTGCATTTAAATCCACACACACGTACACACAAATGGTTTGAGCAGATCATACAGTAAGTACAACTGCACATTTCAGAAACAAAATTATATAACTCACATTTGTAATTTTCTTTTTTTGTTGTTATTTTAGTATTCTGCAACTTAATTTGTAGTTTGAAATTGTACTTTGTGTGTCCTTTTGCTGCACACATTTTAACTATTGTTCTGCTTCATTGTAATTTAACCTTTGGTGGTGGCTCACAATGACAATGCTAACATGCTGATGCGTAGCTAGTATTTACCCATGAATGTATTATAAGATCTGCAAAACAGACCCAAAGATACAGCCTATTCAGCCCACATGTTCCCGCTGGTCCCACAGACTTTACAGTGTGATGATGTCACAGATTTTTAAATGACTTTTCCCAGAGAAAAAGAAAAAGAAGTTTAACAAAAATAACACATCCAAGGATCAAAAAAGAGTCAACTGACCTTGTGTGCAGTTCAAGGTGTCCTGTCAATAGGTTGACAGATGTCTATTTTATAACAGCGGCTTATAGGGAATAGCTTTATGGGATGCAGTGGAGTTTTACACAACAATGTTGCCGAGCAGTGGCGTTGTGTCCAGGTTTCTCTTTACACTTGTATGTAATTACCATGTTCACCATCTCAGTTTAGCATATTAGCATGCTAACAACAAAACGTATATCTGAGGCTGATGGGAATGTAATTTGTTTTTCAAGTCAAAGATTAAAATTTTGACCTGATGATGGCGCTTGAGAAAAATTACTTAACTAGATATTGCCAAAGTTATTACAATTCATCCTAACAAACTGGGGTCCACAGACCAACAGAGTCCTTGAGTGGGCTGTAGGGGTTCACCAGCAGAAAAAAAGAATAGAATATTTTTTGGAAGTTGGAACAAGGTAAGAAATAGGGTTGGCTGCTTTGATTGATTGTAATTTGTAGCGATTTTAGTTTGATTATTGATTTGACAATGAGGACATTATTATCCTAAAAATAAAAAAAAAAAATACACAGGATTCCTTAAGACAAAATCCTATCAAATTGGGGGTCAGTGGTCTAATGTGCATCTATTGCGGGGGTGCTTGACATGAAACAGTTCAAGGACCCCTGATCTATCCAACAATTGTTGAGACATTTCAGTCAAAACCACAATGTGAACCTCATGGTGGAGGCAGAAGGAAAGTCAGGGGATCATCAAAGTGAGTAGGATACTAATAAATGCACTTTGTTCCACAAAATTTTGTTTGAAATCCCACAGCATTTCATAATGCATTGAGTACTATACCGAACTTCAACTGAACTGTATTTCACTGAAGCTCGCTGTCTAACGTCTATCTCTTCAGGTACACAGATGTTGCACTGCATTGGAAAATGGCCGAATTGCTTGTGTAGTCTTACCATCACTGTCTTGGGCAATATATCATGATATATTGTATTATGAGTTATTTCATGATTCCCACCCCGTGACCTCTTCATGTTATCACCTCTGGTAATCAGCAGTTCAGACTGATTTCCTCCAGGGACGCCGAGAGTGCCGTAGCTCATACGTACAGTAGGGAGTGAACGTGGCATCATAAGTCAAATGGTGACAGTTGAGCCACAGATCACAGAGGGCAGAGTCGTGCACACAGGAAGTGCATTCCTTCTCCTCACAGTCACTGCCCCCACTGATGTTTGTTTAAACTGGGCTTTGATACATGGAGAGATTACTTCTCCACTCAAATCTCCTCCCACTCCACCCTCGCCTCCAACACTCTGAAAGTACCCCTCTCTTTTCTGTAGCAAGAGGACAGACTGGGACACTGGGTCCCTGGAGACTCTTGCATCTTATCAGCTCTACCCTATTCTCCTGTGGCAGTGACTCTCACTGCTGTGACCTACTTTACTGCGGGTATCAAAACTGGCATCTAACGGACTGACCCGTTGCCTGACTTTCTGATTCTAATCAATAATGAAAGCAGCTCCACACATGGTGCATCTGTTAAGCCCCAGCTGACAAAACCACGGCATAATGCTGCTATTGTGCGCCTGTGTGTGCAGAAAGGTTAAGCTGGCTGTGAAACACTTTTGAAAGAGATGTTTCTCAGTTTTGGATATACAGGAGCCATGGAAAAGTAAAAAACAAGTGTGTCAAAAAAGGCCATAACATATTTAAGGCCATAACTTATTTAAGCCACCAGAGCACAACTAACAGACCTACATGTGTTTTTAACATCTGTAGGGTCATAATATTTGTAGTCACATGAACAAAAGTTTTCAGCCAAATCTCGCACACTGCAAGCATAACCAAACTCAAACGGGTGACAGGGCAAGGAAGCATTAACTTCACGCCTTCCCTTCCTTTAAATGATGTTTTGGAGATGAGGGACTCACTGCAGAGAGATAAAGACTAATCTTGGAGCCTCACCTCAGTTTATCAGCCACAAAGATGACTCTACGCTCCAGCAGCAGGGAGGCAAAGACTCGTATCACCTGCCGTACACTGAGGCAACTGAACAGACTGTCGAAGTCCACATGCTCCAGTCTGGAGTCGGTGGGTCGCCTCAGCTCAATGACCTGGAGAAAAAGAAAAGAAATTAGTCATCAGAATTTGTGGATCTAATTGAGAAAAGGATGTCTCTGAAAATGATCTGGGCTAATGGGTGTGATTAAGATAGAGAAAGAGAAAACAGTTGGTTTCTGCTTTGTCGTCAGCACTGACCTCATTTCCTGCGCCGGGCAGAAAGGTCTTAACTTTGATAATCTTCCCTGGTGCAGGGAAGGGCGACTCCATCAGACTCCTCATGAAGGGGTAGACCAGAGCAGCTGAGACACCTCGCCGCCGCTCCACCTCATCCAGGATCTGAACAAAGCGGAACAGAAGTACAGTTTCATTAACATATTTCAACCAGTTTGAACATCAACAACACACAAGAGACTGAAAATAATATGAGAGGAGCCTATGACCAGTTGCATAAAACCACTTAGGGTAAGGTTGTCCTTAAATTTTCATCTGACAATGGGATTATAAGAAATAAGTTGCATAAAATCACCAAAAGGATCCATTTAATCCTTAAGTGATTGCCCTTAGTTTAAGTATTCCCTCGTGTTGTTAGAAGGTTATTAGTAACAACTGTATTTTAAGGGACCCATATCCACAGTCTTAACAGTGAAATAATTTGTGGAACATAAGATGATGGATGAATTCATGGTGATTCATGGTAAAGAGAAGGAATTTACCAATACACATTTTTCAGGACAGAGAAGACCAACTGGACACTCGATGAACAACTTGTCAGAGTATAGATGTATTTTGTAACGAGTTAGTCAAATGTCACTATAACTCTGTCTCATATACAGTATCAATTATATTATATTAGCTATATCGTTTTATCGAAACTAAGCTGTTTTTGTTGACTCCTGTTGATGTTCAGCACCACCTTTCTTGCTGTCACAGTAATATTTTTACATTTGTTCACCACTTCATCTACGGTTTGTTTCACAGCAGATTTCTCTCATTGATTTTGTCAGTTACTTCTTGCCACATCATCTGTTTGTGCATATTTATTATGGCTGCTTGGTTAAATTTATTTTGGAGTATGTGCTTGTGCTTTTCATCTTCTGTCCAGTCTGCCTTTCCTTTTTGTCTATTTTGGAGAAACTAGCTAAGAAGTGAAAGCTTTAGTCTAAACACTCAAACCTATGTAATGCTGCTAAATAAACAAGAATATTTTGTAAAAGGCCGACTTATGTTCACGTACTTAAATTTGCATGAGGGAAAAACTTAGTTTGAAACTTAACATGTTGCCAGGTCTAGCTTTGTAGTCCAAGTCAAGTTCACACGAAGGGACACTAAATGTAACTAAACTATGTAAGGTAGTTTTTGCAACTGGGCACAGGGTTTTATCTATATTAAATGAATATCCAAGCAAGACAAAAAAGTGCACAGTCATCAGGGTTATTGACATGGTGACAGTTAATGGAAACATATTGTTATGTGTTTGACTATTAGCAGTTGTCTGGAGCTCAGTATTCATTTTCTGTTTTGAAAAATAGCAAATGAATTTCTTTCCGTGCCTCTGTGATTGGAAAATTCCACACAGTGTGCCTGTCTGCCTGTTTTGGACCAGGCTGCCTCTTGTCTGGAAAGTTGATTGGAGGATCGCTTGTTTTCAAGGTCATATGATATCACCTCTCTGGTCCTCTCTGTCTCTGTGTTTGTCTGTCTGTCTGTCTGTCTGTCTGTCTACCTCTCCCTCCCTTTGAAATCAAACACCAGCTTCTTCTCTCATTTATCACGAAAGGACTTGAAAAATAGATTGCTTTAGTTTTCATCTCAGGTTTGCTGCAGCAACCTCCTCAAAATGGAGATGTTTGAGGCTCTCTTGTCCAACAATATCACATGATGCAAAACTCTGGTGTAAGTAAACACTCTGTTCTCAAATTAAATAGCAAAATCCATCTGCATGCCACACTTATTCTGCTTTAACTCAAATACTAAATACAGATTTCAGATTTTTCATTTCAGGCTTCAGATTTTTCACTTTTTTCCAAACCTTGGCACAGCCTTTAATCACACCTTTGCTGGACTTCACAAGGCCCCCATTATTAAACACTGAATAGAGCGCATATCTGTGTTTGAATTAATAAGTGATCAGATAAGGCTGAAAAAGTCATAAAGAGGGATTGCTCTCCTCTGTGTTCGCACCACTGTGACAAAAGTAAAGGAAACAATTACTCTGGGAAATCAGAAAGTTAAAAAAAGGAGTGAAATAAGGTTTACCAATGAGCAGGCGTTCAGCAGGCGTCTGCTGAAAGTCATTTATTTCAGCTGTGAGGAGGGTTAACCACAGCTACAACACCACACACAGCTTGCTTACTGTAGCTGTCTGTCTACAGTATGTGTGTGTGTGTGTGTGTGTGTGTGTGTGTGTGTGTGTGTGTGTGTGAGCGTGCACGTGCATGAACTCACCGTGGAGAACAAGTCAAAGCAGCCCAGCCTGCTGATGACACAGTACACCTCTGGGAGACGAGGTCCTTTCCCAGTCGGCTTCAAGAGGAAGCAACAGAGATTTGTTAGACACTGGTGTTAAACACTGATGAAGAGACACATTCACAGACATCCTAAAAACTGTCTACAAACACATTTCAAGGCGTATGTTGGCAATACAGCATTGCACTTCCATAACTTTAGGCAACTTCCAAGACTGAAGAGAAAACTGCGGCAGCAGAGGCCAAAATATCCTGACTTCCACAGGGCTCCTACGTCTTTTCCAAAGTCAAATTCAAGCACTTTTCAAGGATTTTCAAGGTATTATTGGGATATAAACAATCAAAATGTATGCTTCATAATGGTATTCTAAAGACAAGTGATAAATTAAAGTAAAACACAACATAGTTTAATTTTTCATGTGTCACCTGTCTGTAAGCAGACTTGGCATCTTATATTATTATATTTCCGAGCCAAAAATTGTTTGTTAATTATTTTGTTTCTTTATCTAAAAAGCAAATATTTCAGTCAGGTAGCGAAATACTCCAATTACAATATCAAACTGTTTCAAGCACTTTTCAAGCATGCTTTCAAGGATTTCCAGCACCCATATGATCCCTGCTTTTAGTGTCAAGTATAGGTTGAACCCAGAACAATGACAAAACAATACTTCTAATAATCATTGCTTCTAATAAGTGCTGTTTTAGCCCATAATCAATGTATGTTTAATGTCTATCTCTTTTGTTTTAGATATGTTTTGTGCTGCATGTTCTGTAACTGTTTCTTTTCTGTTTCTTTTATTTAGGTATATTTATCGTCTGTGTGTTGTCTTTACTTTTACATGAAACTCTGTTCTTGTTTTTTTTTTTGCTACTAATCTAGACCAGGGCTCCCTGGTGGAAAGAGATACTGTATCTTAATCTCAATTGGACCTTCTGCTTAAATAAAGGATTAAAATACTACTACTACTACTACTACTACTACTACTACTACTACTAATAATAATAATAATAATAATAATAATAATAATAATAATAATAATAATAATAATAATAATAATTATTATTATTATTATTATTATTATTATTATTATTATTATTATTATAAAAACCTTGATAACTTCATTATGGTTACGTCTTAGGCTTTAGAAGCTCCTCCAGACCCACAGAAGTCATTATACATAGCTTTTCACTGGCTGAATAATACTCCCTGTGATGAATGAACCAAGCTTGTTGTGTAAAATCTGTAGATTGGTAATTCTTTAAAGTTTGCTGAAAGAGCTAGAGCAGAAAAGTTTTTTTTTAATCAAATGTGTTTATTATAGTTTATTCAAAAACAAATCCGTAAAGGGTCAAACCATGATAATACAATATATAGGTAAGTTGTTTAAATAAGTGACTTTAAATCTAGTTTGTGATCTGAGGAGAAAGTCTTTCATGTGGATACCAGCTTCCTAAACACAGGTGGCTTATCTGCTCCTGCTGATCATATCTACCTTCCTATGTACACTCATAGACCATTATGTACTTCGAGACACAGACACTCAAACACACAGACACAAATGAACACAAGCACTCAAGAAACGCCAATCCACTTGTCCATATTAGGTATACAATTTTCTCCTCTTGTTTCTCCTCCGCTTTTCCAAATGGATGATTAAATCAACTATGTGGAGCTTGATTCAAGTCCTCAGGAATGCTCTGTTACTGCCAACGGCTGGTCAGACAGCAGGGAGGAAACAAAGTTAGTGGAGGGGAGCAGCTCACCTCTTCCTCTACCTTCATTAAAACCTGCTTCTATCAGGATGAATCTCAGATCAACAGAGCAGAAAAACAGTTTCTGTCTGGTCAAAGCTTTCACCAGACGTCCCGCTGTTATCCTGCACTTACTGTACACAGACACAGCGGTAAAGACACTGCCAGTAAACCTCTGAGAACAATACACATTGTAGCACTGTAAACATACTCAGAAATACCAAACTGCAAACAAAATCACCACCACATTCACAGAGTCCCACACAGTCATCCTCTCAACCCGCAAGCTAAATGGGAAGCTCGACAGAAAACTTCAAAGCGCTCTGCAGCCTCATTATGAGGAAGAAATGCTCCACAATGACAAAGTTTGGATTTTTCATGGTTTCTCTTTGTCTTGCCTCTCTGAGAAACTCTTATTAAATTGGATGAGTCAATCCTAACTGTTTTTTTTTTATCAGAAATTATTAAATTTTATATACTTTATGACAGAAACTGAATGTTTGCAGCATTAACGCTAATTCAAATAGCATGTAGTGACTGTATTTCTCTGTTTATTTTACAAGATACATGTGTGATTGTGTTAAGTTCCAAACACATTTCTAATGACAGATTTACATATTTAATATTAACTTGAATGCATTTTTTAGCAACTGAAATCACTGTTTTCGAACAGAAGTGTGGTTTGAATGTTTGTTATTCCAGATGTCTGTTTCTACTGCTTGCCACAGGTATTTCCTGAGCAAACGTAAACAACAAAAGGCTGAGAAGTCCCTGTACACGACCCTCATGCTGATCAGCAGTCATAATAATGAGTGGGTGAAACAGCTTTTTTTTCTTTTCTTTTTTTTTGCTTTTTATACGTTCCCTTTTCCTGCTGCCACAGTCACAGACGGTCATGCAGCACATCAGTGGCCCCACAGGAAAAGCGTATCACATGTTCACGTATCTGTCACAACAAACAGGGCTCAGCAGGGTGTGAACAGGGAGCAGAGGATGGGGGGGCTGAACAGTGGCTTACCAGCAGGCGTCTGCAGTACCCAAACCTCCTGCTGCCGTCCTCTCCAGTCAACATGAAGGAGAAGGTCTCACTGTGGCAAAAAAATAAAAAATGTACAAACATGAGAATCAACACAACACACAATTTGCACATACACATACATACAACAATTTACAGACAGAGAACAGACTAAAGACTGCACAACACCTCTGTGTTTACAGTTAGGTGATGGTGCAGCAGCTGCAGTACACAGATAAAAGATTTTATCCATCACACTTGAAATAAGCATGAAGGTGTTTGAAGTTCATTATATTCCCTCTAAGCATTCACTCTCACCAAGGCTGAAACAAACTATCAGTGTCCCTATCCATTAATCTGCTTTTTATTTTTACAATTAATCAAATAATCGTTAAGTCTATGAAATGTCAAAAACCAAAATTTCAGAGGAGCTGTCTTATAATCACGTCTTTTGACCAACCAACAGTCCAAAACTCATAGACTCTATTTTACTGTCATAAATGACACAGAAAAGCAAATGCTCGACATTTTTGCTTGAAAAATGAAATGATTAATTGATTAAAATAGTTGGCAATTAATTTTCTTTTAATCAACTGATCAATTAATTGAGTAAGTGTTGCAGCTCTAATTCACACAGTTAGCAACAGCTGATACGACATGTAACAACAGATGAACTCATGAAGGTGGATTTACTCATCACAAGAAGACGAAGAACTACTCAGCTTGTCAAAACAGTGAATAATGTTGTCTGTGGCTTTGGAGGAGACTTCCAAAGTCTGAGAAAATTACCTTAATGGGGTCATCACGGTTATCTCGATTACGGCATGAGAACAGAACGTCTGCGCCACTGACTGAGGTGTGGAATTTGACAGATGTGTGCATTTACCAGAGAAGGAGGGAGAGGTTGAGGAAGAGAGAATGTTGGATAAAATCCAGGATTTTTTTTTTAAATCCATTCTTGGGGCTAAAAGTCAAGATATATTTAGTGTGGTGACACATAATCTTATTTTGGATAATATTATTACACAAAGTCTTTTGTCTGTTGCCACGCTGGTGGCCAGACAACAAATTTTGATTAGATTATTAATCTGGAGAAGATAAGGTATCTCCTGCAAGGGGATCAGCTGACAAGTTAACACTGATATGGCAACTTGTGTAGAGACGAGTGAGTAAATTCTTTGGTATGTTGTCATTGGTAGAAAGGAGGGTAGCAGCACATCCGGGTACTTTGCTAGTTGTATTAACAACCTTGACAATTCAGAAATAATAATGACAATTTGTTTAAAAAAAAAAAAAAAAAAAAGTCAAGGTATCTCAGCTGCTGTTGCTTTGACTTTAATTATTCTTTTTTTAAATTGGTTTCTCAGAAGGCCACAATTTCATGGAAGCACAATGCTACATCACTGGAGCACCCCTTTAATAGACTAGTTATTAATAATGAATATAACATTGAAACAGGAACATTCTCAGCCATACCTGGTGTACTCAGACACAGGACTCCAGTCTTTTGCATCTGGGAAACAAAACTGAGGAATGGCTTTGAGTCGCTGTTCTGCCTCCCTCATCTGCTTGGTGGGCCTCTCTAGCTGTGAGAGGAAGAGGAAGAAGAGAGGAGAGCAGAGCAAAGGAGAGGAGAGTTTCAGTCAGAAAACTGTGTCCTCCTTTTTTAAAGATCCCCATGGATGTCAGTGTGACCAATAAATGACCAGACTAACATTTCTCCCATACAAGGTTAAACCTTTGGCCCCTCCAGTCCTCATTAACTCGATAAAAGAGTGAATGTTTCCTCTGGCTGGCAGAGATGTACATCTCTCAAGGGACATGGCTGCTGAACCAGATCTTAAATAACTTAAAAATATATCTTTGAATAACTAAAAACACTTCCCTGCCACAGAAATGGATCCTGATTATTTTTAACTGTAAACAAGCTCCCAAGACTCCCCAGGCTCCAGGTTATAAATCTTAATTGCCCGTACAGCTTTAACTTGTCAACAACCTGCACAATAAAGTATGAAAAGCTCAGAGGAATATATATTTTCTGTTTAAAAATTTAAAAATGTGCATGGGTCATGGTTCAACATAATACAGCATCATTCTCATTTTCAGCATGGACTCTTCTGTAGTAATGAACTACAAGCTCACAGTGGGAAAACGCTGAAAAGCCCACAGCACATAATCAACTCCTGTCCCAACACGTTCAAACAGTATCATCCAGATGACACTGGCTCTGCTTTATCCCAGGCATTAACTTTTACATTTCAGACTGCCTAAATATGACTTAACTGGATTACATTTGCTTGACATAGTTAACTGTTATTAACCACGTCAAGGTTTTGAATGCTGCTGTCTGTGCTGCTGACACATATTACATGTGGTGTGTAGACTCTGCTATTTTCCACATGCATATGTTTATATCTTTTAATATTTGTTATCATTATTGTTATTACCAAAATAATTACATTTTTCCATTTAACTACAATTATATTAAGGTTTAAGGCTGTCATAGCAGTCATATAAGCAGTCATATTGTACATTATTATTGTCAATTTATTGTTCATGCTTCTGTGACTTGCAGGACCTGCTTTCATCTTTCTTTGCATATTCTCCCACTGTTTCTTGTTATGCACCAAACCACAAGGATTATTCTTTGGATGTGAAAACCTACTTGGCAATGACACTTAAACTGATCAAGTGACATATCTGTTTTTTTTCTTCTTTCTGCAGTCACTTGAACACACTAACATGCAGCAGTGAGTGCTTTTAAAATAAGAGCATGCTGTCACAAGTATTCACCACTAATAACAATGTGGATCTGTATTTATGGTTTGAAATTCCTGAGCTTAAGACACTTAAGACCCAGTGCCCAGTTGCAAAACTTTCTTAAGTTTCAAACTTAAGTTTGTCCTTTATGCAAAACATTTCCCTACGATACGACGACTTAGGAGTGCTGTTGTCTCCTTGCCAAAGTGTCAGCCTTAGCCTACCATGAAAGCCTCAGCCTTGCCAAAGACTATAGTAACTGACAAAATCAAGCTGTCACTCTACTCTTTAACAAGCTGCACATCACTCATAGTGTCCAGTGGGTTTTCACCCTCCTGAAAATGTGTCTTAGTAGCCCCTCCTACTCTGTAATCACCAATAAATTGAACCATTGACTTTTGTTCCAGAAAATGTTTAAGGGACTGTAATACATCACTTCAAATTTTCTAAGAACCCTCTAGCAACACATACAGGAATATGTAAGTAGCTAAGTGTAAACACCTAAAGATTAAAAGGGTTTGCTTTATAGCATCCTAAGGAAATCCATCTTGTGATTTTATGCAACTCATTTTTTTTCTAAGAAATCCTTTGATGAAAATTTAAGGACAACCGTAGCCTAAGTGGTTTTATGAAACCGGGCACTGAGCTTTTAATGCATTTTAGAGGACTGGTTCAGTTATGACGGTCATGCTTTTACCTTGGGGAACTGGTAGGTGACCTCTGGCGAGTATGAGTTTTTGCTGGGTTTCTTTTTTAGAGAAACAACCACAAAATACTCAAAGAGTTCTCTCTCCTGCCACTCGATGAGCTGCAGCTCCAGTGTGCGGTAGCTGGGGGCCCTTCGAAGGATTGACTGCAGCTTTAACAACCTCTGGGTGTGAGCTGAGGAGGGAAGCAAACATTAATACATAAAAGTCTCTGTCTGAACAAAACTCACACTACTGCGTTCTGTATGTAAATCTAAGGTTCACGGGGTAATGAAGGCAGAGCTCTGATTGTTTGAGGTGGGGTTGCATGAGTCAGTGTATTATCTACAGCCGATTATGGTTGATAACGTGGGAGTTGCTGTTCTACTGCTGCCTTAAGTGGTTGGTGTGCTTGTGTTATTTTGTGACTCTGGTAAATCAGAAATAACCTTATGTACACACACACCACTAACACATTACACAATAATTCAAATAAACTAACCGATTGAGGCAGCACTACTCCCATGTCCTGCAAACTAAAATTAATACTTTTGCAAATGGAGTCTGGTTGGTTTGGAAAGGTTTATGTAACAGTACTTTACCATCACAAAAGACTGTCTGACAGCAAGATAAAGCAAAGACAATATTCTAAATAAAGTGAATACTTAAACTGATATTGACTTTTTTTAGGCAAGCCTTTTTTAAGTGGCTACAATAAGTTTTGTTGCTGACTCTGCCCACACCAGTACATTGCTTAGCTTCCTAAACTGGAGCTCCCACTGCTTCCCCAAACTGGGACCGTGTCAAAAGCTGTCCACTGGAGGTAATGACTGACTATCAATAAGTCATACAACCCCAATTTAAATAATCAGAAAATAAAATCAGTCAGGAAATAAAATGTGTTGACGTAATTCTCTTTCAATTGAAACTGTGTCCAAAACAGAGAAACAACATCACTAAATTTCATTAGTATGTGTTCCTGTCATTGAATCTAGACATGTGATAAATGTTGTATGGTCTACTGATAATCTGCGCAAATGGCAAATGTCCGAGTTAGAATTCTGCGGTTTGCCGAGTCACACAGGGTCACTTGTTGAATACCAAACTGGGAATCTGTTGCACAAGTGGTAAGAAGAAACAGCCCTAAGACAGAAGTGTATCACCTAACCCTCTACCCATGAATGCTGCGGTCGCTCACCTTTGAACCTGTCGTCAGAGTCACTCTCACTCTCACTGTTGTCATCTGGAGACAGACGTGAGACAGACAAGAGGAGGTCAGAAGGCAATTTCACAAACGTGTTTATGTCATGAGAGGGACACAGCAAGAACTCTATGTGGGTGGCTGAGAGACAAATATTTACTCACTTATCTTGGCCAGTAGATATAGGGAATAAAGACAGCCCTTACCTCTCAGAGATGTAGTCTCAACATTGGACATGGACAGCTTCTTTAGCCTCTTCTTCCCACGTTTAGTGCAGTAAATGGAGTTGATTCTCTGGACCAGCTGTAAACAGAGGAAAGAGGGAACTCTGTTGGGGAATCTGAAGTTTTGTTTCTTTTGATCCTAAGTATAGAAGAAGGGGCTGTACCTGGCCAAAAGTAATACTGTACTATGCTTTAAGGGTTGCTGAAAAACAGAACTGAAGAACATCAAAGAGAGTTCTTAAGAAATGGTACAACTGGAGCTGAAACCAAAGCAGTAATTATGCGCACTGAGGCGTTATATTTTAAAAACATCTTTTTCAACCTGAGGAATTACAAGTGATCCAGAGCTGCACTGACTACGACTCGGTCCCTACAGAAACCTGAGCTGCTCTGTGAAGCAGCAAAGGAAAGAGAACACATTCAGAGCTCTGCAAGGACTTAGTGAAGGTGTTTGTATAGGATCTAGTGGTGTGTACCTTGGGGATCCTCCAGTGCCTGTGTGAGGCCAGGGTATCACTGGTGCTACAGAGGCTATCATCCAGCAGGCCACAAGGTGAAGTCGAGACACCCAGCTGGGGCAGAAGCAGCATTTCATCGTGGCTGTAGCGTTTGGACAACTGTGACAGCCGGTGGCTCTTCCTGTCACTTGCACCAGGAAGGCGAAGGGACTGGCTACTGGGTTTGGAAGGCAACTAGTCATAGAGAAAAGAAAGAAGGTTTGGTATGTTTTTTCATAAACAGTAATCCCCATCCATTAATTCAAGACATTTTCCTTTAACAGGCTCCAACGTTAATGTATTTTTTCCTTTGCTGCAATGTCTATCAAATGTCAAAAAATATTAAAACATGTCCAAGCTGATGTCTTCAAATGTCTTGTTTTGTCCGTCTAAAATCCTGAGATATTAATCTTAATATTATAATAAACAAAGAAATACAGAAATCTCCATATTTGAAAGGCTGAAAACAGCCTTTTCTGATGTTTTTGCATGGCAAGTTACTTTATCCATTGATCGATTATCAGAGTAGTTTAATTCTTTTTTAATCACTTCCCTGGTCAGGCAAGTGAGTTCCTAGATCTACTAGCCCGAAATGACATTTACTTGCCCCTGGCAAGTGGGCAAACATTACAGCTGAGCCCTGTTTAATAAACCATTTGATCCATGAAATTTAACCCCATTTTTTAAGTCATTCCTTATTCATATAGAGTAGTTTTCATTGTTAGTGGCAGGGTCCGTCATTCCTTTGCCTACCTAAGCACAATGGATTTACAGGATGTGATGTGTGCATGTAATCCAATGGAACTGTTCCTAATTTTATCTCAATGAAATCAGCCTCACTGTTCTTTTCACTCTCTTTACCCCACACCAGAGCTGTATTAAGTTGGGCTAATGCAAACTGAACATTAAAAGTGTTAAAAGTGTTCATCCAGGGAGGATGGGATGGCTTTCATTGTGAAGAAATCATAAGAACACAACGTTTTTGTCTTAGAGGTTAGCGCTGACAGTACTAACTCATCAAAAAAAGGAACTACAAACAAGACACAGTCATCTTTTGCATCTTCTGAGTAATTGAATTAGAAGCAGCTACAGTGAGCTGTTACAAGAGAGCTTCTGTCTGCACACCTGCAACCCCTTAGCAAAGTAACAAAGTTAACTGCTACTAAATAGAAATCTACTATCTTGTGCAGCATAAATCACATTACAGTTGCTGATGGCATGATAAAAAAAAAAGAAGCAAGTTGACCCCTCCTAAGTCACACTCCTTTTCGCTCTGTGCTCTAATGACAGTTGAGCAAACTTGATACCTTGATCATTTTTCTTCTTTTCCTGTAAAAGGAGCATACAGGGTCTCATCTTAAGTCAGCTAATGTTAGCAAACTGCTAGCAAACTAGCTAGCTAATGATTGATGTAGATAACCAGCTACTTAGCTAGTTGGTTTGCTAACATTAGCTAAATTAAGATGTGGATATATGTTGCTTTTCAGCTCCAGCAGCAACATTGTTTAAACATCTTCAAAACGTCTTTCTTTTCAACACAGACAAGCCGAGCATACAGCATATCTAAGTAGAAGAAACAGGTTTGATTGGGTATCAGTCTGACTTAAGTGTCACTGGCACAAAAGAAAAGAAAAGAGGTGGAATTTAGGAAGGGTCAGTTATTGACTGACCTCTTTATCATAACAGCATGATTTTGTTTAGCTGTAGTGTAAACAGATAAAGTAGTTTTTCTTCTGTTCTACTGCTGACAAAGCAGCTGCTCAATGAGTATTTGCTCCACTTGTTACCACCAGTAACCACAAGTATCCCCCCTTTCTATAGTGAGTCAAGTGCTTCTGTGTGCAATTGAGGAAGCCAACAATCTGCAGATTGGCCTTTCTGTGGAGAATCTCCAGGTCCAAACATATCAGACTGTTTCCTGTAGGGCCACAAATGAGGTGTGAGGGGTTTTTTTTTTTTAAGATCTTGTCCAGGATTCAGCACTGACAGCCAGCGAGGGGAATTCATATTACCACAAGAGAAAACATGTGTTATGTTTACTACAAGAAAACAGTGCTGTTGATACCAACAGGCGTATGTCTTACCTGAGGTGGAGAGTTCAGCTTCCTGTCCATAGTGGTCCAAGATCTGTTGCTCTCCAGCAGACAAGACTTCCGACCCAAACTCTTCCGCTTCAGGTCAACATCCTCATATGGGTTCTCCTTCTCTGTGGGGATAAAGTAATTGTTCAGAGCAGCTCAAATATAAGGTCAGCAGTAAAACCAGCACATGTCCATGGACACAGGGTGTTTTTGACAGAAGACAGACAAGGCTGTGGGTCAAAAAGGGTAAACAGAGGGCAGCAAGGGGTGTCAGGAGCACAAGAGGGCCTCCCTATGGTTAGTCTGGAAAGAGATGAGTCCTCAAAGGTAAGTCAAAGGTCACTCCCAGCTGGCTCAAATGAACTCCCCCCCTTTTTTTTCAAAACAGTTAATGTTGGCACTGGGCCTCACAGGTCCCAGCGGGCCCAGCTGAAACTTCTGGACACAACACTGCTGGTGAGTCACTATCCAGGCATGTTAAGTGTCTGCTGAGAGAGATGAGAAGGAGACTCATCTTCTTAGACTGTGATTCTGGCAATAAAACAAAATATAGAGATGTGGGTAGTAACAAAGTGCAAACACTTTGTTTTTTCTTTTATTCCGTACATTTTAACATAAATATCTGTACTTTCTACTCCTTACATTTTTAATTCAGGCTTGTTACTTTAGTTTTAATGTGTTTTAAGGGAAATACTGATTATCTTCATTTTCCATTAGTGCATGCTGCCTTCCTAACATCAGGGCTGATTTCAACCTAAATGGATAGGACAATAACATATAGAAAAGACAATTACTTTGTGTATCCATTAGTACATATCACGCATGACAGTGACAGAACAAGATGAAAACGACATAAAAGATGTACCAAGATGAAACAGACAAAAAGAAAGACTTGATTGCAAGGAAAAGTGAGGTTTAGTTAAGTTTGCCCAGAAACAGCTGGTGGAATTGTTCATCAGAGGACAGCTTTTGACTCTTACATTTCCAAGCATGTACTTTTCCCTTGTTACTCACTTTTACTTAAAAAAGGGGAATCAGTCTTATACTTTTTTACACAAGTATCTGTAGTTCTGCTTGAGTAATGAATTTGTGTACTTTTGCCACCTCTGCCAATGTATAATTATAATAACCTCTGCAGGACATATTTTTCTTTTGTGGGAAATACTGGTTTGTAAAAAATCCAGAGTATGAAAACTGAAAACATTTTTAACCCCATGCTATGCACTTAAATAACATGGGATTGCAAATAAGGCCAAAGCAATGAGGTTTAAAACCCACAGCGTATACTCAGACTAAAGACTAAATTGTCAGTTGAGTTTCAGGAGTTAAAGGCGCAGTAAGTGATTCTGGAGAAAGATACTTGATTGCTGAGTCTCTTTCCCAGATCCTCAAACTATTGACATTTTAGTTTGGATTGGATTCCCATGTGAGACAGTGCGGATCAAAAAACTCACCGTTCTGATCATATCACGGTTCTGAGTCACGGTTCGGATCATTTTTCGGATCAGCAAAAAAGAAAAAAGTGGTGGGATTAGAGTTAAATTATTTTAAAAATGCACTTGTGTTTGATCTTTGTCCGTCTGTAATTATCACCACAGTTATGTAATGTAATAATAATGATAACAGTAAGGATAATGGTAATAATATTAAAAACTACAAACTTATACAGTGCTGTACTGTGTAAATACTACACATACATTAGATCATTATACACTGTACAGTATAATACACAACTACGCTCTGTAGTCTGGCTCAATGTCCCGCCTACAGCAGCACATCTGATTGGTTAGAAGTCATGATCAATCAATCATCAGCAGACACACTGTGTCACAGACAGGGTGAGACAGTGCTGCACCGGTGAGCAGAGAGGAGCTGTGTAGAAGTTAAGACAGCTGATATCACCAAAGTTTCAATAAACATCACAGTTTTATGATCTATTTCTTTGGTGACAGCATAGTTACATCAGTGAACAAGGTTATGGTCTGGATTTCACTCAAGGCGATGTGACGACTTTTAAATCAGTCGCTCTTCGCTGCACACAGCAGCATCTGTCCTGTCTTTTCACTGCAACTCCACATTGAGATTTTGGGTATTATAACTTATACAAAAATAACAGTGACAATAAAACTATGATGCTCACATGTAGTCTGTGAATCACACGTGTGCCGAACCATAGAGGGCGATCCGTACAGGACACAGATCAACTGCGATCCGTTGCACCCCTACTGGGTACACATGTAAAACTTAGCAAAAAGAAAACTCTGCAGGTTAATTCGCTGACAGCTGAGGCATAGTAGCCAGAGGACATCATAAAAGACCAGAAAATATTAAGTCCATAAAATATGATCAAGTTTCACCTAAATCAGTGAATAAAGTTACAGAATTGTGTGCTTGTGCGCAGTAATCAGCCCCCAGAAACACTCTCCAGCTGCATCTTTTCCCAGCCTAATCCTTGTCTCATTTGTCTGAAACTCGGTAAATTAATAATATTCAGTGTCTCTAATCACTATTTTGCATGCTCAGATGGTACTCAAAAGCACTCAGGGGTAGTGTAGTTTTGCATAGCCAGACCTATCCCTGAGCAAACTAGCCAACACAACAACACATAAAACCTAGCAATCAGAAAACTCTGTGGTGTATATTGCTGAAAGTTAAGGCAGAGCAGCCGGAGGACGTCACAGGGAAGACCAGGAAATGTTTCCTCCATGAAATATGATCCAGTTTCATAATTAAAGTATAGTCAGAAATTGCGAAGTGGAGCTCACAAGCACGGGTCAAGCCCCTCAGCAGGCTTCTGAGAAGTTGGCCAATCAGAGAAAAGTGGACTTTCAGGGAGGGGGGCCTTAAAGAGACAGGAGCTAAAACTGCCTCTTCCAGACAGAGGGTGAACTGAGGGTCTGCATAAATGGTCAGTACAAGATAAATAAAGATGTATTAGACCCATGATCATACAAACCTACTCGAGTGGAACCCTAGAATAAAACTATAGAGCTGGAAATGAACATAATAGGTCCTCTTTAAAGGTTAGATTATGGAACTTTATCCAAAAACAAACTACCCCAGCTTTAAACATTAAAAATCCAACACTGTACATCAGGAAGTACTGCTCAATAGATGTACCTCAGCCAATAAATGATAGCAGAAAAGGAACATTACAGAGCCCTGCACAGCTCCCACTGATGTCACCTGGCAGTAGTCCAACTTCAATAAAGAGAAAACTTGTGTAACACCACAGCCCATGTCTATTCAGACATGCGCTCTGAGAATAGCTTTTTGGCTGGGTCTGAAAAAGGTTGTGAGAAAGTGAAGAAACCACAGTGAAGAATAAAAACAGAGCCAGATGGTGTCGAAATGCATGAGGGGAACTTTTTAAAAGAAAGAAAAGCAGTGTTATCTGACAGTAGAAAGGGAGAGAGAACAAAAATCTACTTGGTAGCTGCGCTCCTTCTTCCTGAGTATATTAGCAGAAAACCCGATGAACTCAGCATGTCAAACAATGAGTGTGTGTTTGAAAAACACCCAAGATTAACCTTCAGACAGAGCTTTGTTCAGTTATCTATTTTTAGGTTAATTATTGAACCTGTCTGAAGTAAATACACACCTCCATACACACACATATGCAGACAATGTACACTGCCTGGGATCATTAGCGTGTTATGTTGTGTCACACAGTAAATTAGCCTACTGGAGTGATTTTCTGTGCATCATTAAAGCTGAGGAGCAGAATACAAGGGCTCTAAGTCTGACCCCACGTTGTGCTGCAACTCCATTAAACTGAAGCAATACTGTAATGAGAGCCTGCTGGGAAAATGATATGTCTGTATAGCTGCTTATGGACTGGAGGGTACTAATCTACTCCTCTGATTACAAACATGCAGACCTCTCTCTAACACACCCCCAGAAACACAGCATTATGCGGGGAGTGGACACACCTCGGCTGCACACTGTGATTGTACATTTCTTTGTGTACACAATGGACTTTTTGGGCAGGGCGAGCCATGGAACAAACTATACCAACAATGTCAGCATCAGATTACCTTATAAAGTGGACAGGCTACAGTATAGTGGCACCACTCACCCATTAAGTTGTAAACAGAAATGTGAAAAAGTAGGTTACAGTTCTTTAAGAACATTTGGCAACACTACAAACCATACAGATAGTCTGTGTGTAACCACACTGGACAAATCTGGAGTATTTTTGGCATATTTTGCACCAAAGAGTAACAAAATCATAGGTCCAACTGTGCATGTAATGTACTAAGAGTAACTTTATTACAAATTGAGTCACTCATTACATGTACCAGACAGTCTCCAAGATTTATTCCCAAGAGTAAGAACAGACAACACTTTAGCAATCTACGTCAGTGAAGGTAACACAAAACTGGGAGGTTGACTGTATGAGACAGACTGAATCATGGTGTCACTGCTGAAGCATGAGGTGTGATTCATCTGCTTGTAAACAGATCACTCAGTGACACTCCATTCATCAACTACACAAGCCAAAAGCACTTAAAACAGACCCCTAATATCACAATCTATCAAGCATTTGTAGTAACACTGTAGTGTAGGTTTCATATGACTTAAGGTACAAAACATCTTGGCAACCAAAGTAAGGAAACAGAACTTAAGGTACCTCTGACTCTATATCAATAATGTATTGATTCATTTCTGTTAAAAACTGATTTATTTTATAGCATATAAGGTTACAGTCTAAATGAGAAGGCTAGTCATGACATTAAGCCTACTTCATGTTAGATAGCTAGGCTAGTGTTACAAAAGGTTACCATCATAATCTAGTTTGTATCTATATCTTAAACACTTTAATGTGTAACGTAATTAATGAATAAATAATTTGTTAGAGGAAGATGTCATCTTTATTAAGAACAACTTCTGTACAGAGATCTCCTTCTTGGCCTGAACAGGAAAGTTGATGTAATTATTTGGACCTCTTAGATGGAGGCGATAATCACAAGCATCAGTGCAAGCAAACAACGGTCTCCACGAAAACTGTAGAATTTTACTGCTGTAAAATCATAAAAAAGGCGTTTGCAAAAATAAGGCTAGGTTGCATCAATAACGACAAATTACAAACCCCAATAAAATCATGGTTTAACTTTAATTCATGATGCCCCAAACTTCTAAACTAGCTTAAAATTAAGAAATATTACATTTAGACCTCTCTTTGATCCTCAGTATAGTTCTTTCTTTCTAATTAGATTAGATTAAATTTAATTCTGTTGCACCAAAACTTTACAGTCCAATTTAAACTGTGATCCAGTATGACCCTTAAACTTAGACTTTACAAGGTTTAACCTTTAAAATGGCTGCATTTTTTTGATGGATTGAGCGAAATAATTAGCTGCTGAGTCATCATGAGTAGGCTAACAACTTTTGAGCTAGCTAGCAAACAATGAAACATTTTGTAAACTTTTTAGATAGCTTACAACTAGAAAGATTTTGAGAGATGATGTTTTGTGCAACCGGTCACTGGCATCAGGCACATATGCCATAAACCCAAATGAAGGAAGCCAACATGTCCTTATGGAGTTCAGTGTTGGGACTTCTCTGTATGAAATGCTTGTTAAAATAAGGTCACTGAGGGACCAAAACATGGCTCATTTACTGCTGTATCTGCTTCTCACATGGATCATCTGACCTGTAAACCACGGTGTAGTGGTGGTGGAAAGAAACCACCGCTCTCCTCCTCCTCCTCCTCTCCTTCAGTTTGAACGCTTTGTTTGACATAGCTGCAAATTGCTGGAGCAGTTTCAAACTTACTCAGAGACAAAGTCTTTGTCCGGAACAAACAGCGATTGGCAAAAGTGCGTCTCCAAACGGCAAACTCTACACTCACAGCGCTGGATGAACAATGGGGGCTTTGTTGGGATTCACATGAAAATCAGTCATGCCCTGACGCTCTCTCTGAGACATCCTCAGCTCCAAAAAAAAACCCCAAAAATGCTGTTGAGCACGACACTGATCACTGATTCGAGAACAACATGGCTACTTGTACAAATACCATGAGGTAATGTAACACTTGCATCAGCCCTTATTTGGTCATCGCTGAGCATTTATCATGAAGAATATTTCACAGTGTGAAAACTTTTTACTGCATCTGAAATCCAAGCTTTATCATAAGACTACACTCACACTGACACACATTTCCACCACATTAAGTATGCACTGGGGGAACTGGCAATTGGACTGGGCAGAAGGCCTGGGGTCATTTGCTAGTGGAAAGGAATTTGGCTCTCCAGCGTGTCCAGCAGTTCATACACACTTCATCTCAGAGAACATTTAAGACGATGCTGTTCACAGTGAGATACACGGCATGAATGTGAGACAATGAAGCTCAACAATCAAAATCTATCAACAAAATAAAGATGTTCTTCCACTTAAGTTGGTTTGGTTGCACAGTTACATCTATATCTCTGTGGACAAAAGAGTTTTACTGGGAGAGTTTTTCAGTGCTCACCCTCTCTGAATATGTGTTAGTAGAGTGCTGGGATAGCAGTGAGAAATATGCATACAACCAGGCAATCTTTACAGTAAAATATAACCTATACAACCACATGTTATCCATTAATCTTACGCTCAGGCTGACTGCTCCCACGCTGAGACTTTCTCTATACCCCACACCTCCACATGAGGCAGATGCAGGAGGAGGAGCAATCCTCACGCTCTTATTACATTAGCCCATGCTGCATGTGGGGATGACTCTCACTGAAACATCTGACTGCTGTCTTCTAAGGTCACTGTTTTCACATTAACCATATAATTCATGTGTTTACTCTTCATGGGTGGCTCTGAACTTTTTTTTTTTTAAGTAAAGATCTTCTGATACAGGAGAATATCGCCTGTAATTTAATCTGAGTGTCTCACTTCATGTCATTACATTCAAATTTTAATAGGAGTTTCACTTGAGAATATCTTTAATCCTAACGAATCACCTGGATTCAGTCTCATTGCCAACATAGTCACTGTCTCGCCTGTAACCAATCTCTAAAATCACATGATATTTTAAGTATGATTTCAAATTAAACTGCAACTATTAATTATTTTAATTATTGATTCATTTATCAACTATTTCCTTGATTAATCCATTAATTGTTTAGTCCAGACAGTACAAAAAAGTATCCAGTTGATAGTCCAGTTACAACTGCTTACTGCTCACAGGTGCCATTTCATTGCCATTTTAAAGTAAAAACTGTACATGGACTGATCAGTCTCGTATCCAAAGACATCTAAGAATCTGTGCACACACACAATGCACACAATGCCTAATTACTTTAAAAATTCATAATGATTTAAAATGATATTTATATGTTATATTTTTATATCTAAATGAATATTCCTGTTTATATTGCATATATGTATTTTATATTCATTCCTTCTATGTAGCTTTAATACAGCACACTGACAATAAAAGCATTTGTATATTAAAAAAAATCACCAACTATACACATTCAAAAAGCTGAAGCCAGAAAAATATTGGCACTTTACTTTAAAGAGAGGTGTTTATAATTAACTGATTATCAAAAAGTTGATTAGAAGACTAATTTTCTATTGATCATCATTTAATTTCTAGACTGTATCCAACACTGACCAAAGTCAGACAGAAATCAGTGAGAGATCAAAGTGAAATGAAGTTCCTGTTTTGTTTTCAAAGCCAGTGAACCAGCATGCTTACCTACTATGTCCTCATAGGCATTCTCCTCTAAAGTGCTTTTGGAATTGGGTCGACTCCGCGTGTCTGTGGTTAGTGTGCCATTCTCTGTAGGCGAGGACGGATATGAAGATGGCAGACTCGTAGCATCCTCCGACTCACACGACTCTCTGGAGAGAAATGAAGAAAGTCAAAACAGACCAAGATGGGGAAAGAAGTCACACACACTCACACACACAAAATTACAAGGAACAAGAATCGGTAAGAGTCAGTGTCTACCTCCTTTGAGGTAGACAGATAAGAGTAAACAGAAAAAGTCCAGATGGTATTAAAAATAGTCCTTCTTCTCCACTGGGAACAGAGAAAGCTCAACAGGTGGTTAAGGCACTTTTAGTGGTTATAAACACACGTCAAAAGCATTCTTATCCCTTAAAAAACTTAAATCAGGAGCCACTAATTATAAAATACAGAAAAAAACTGAAACACCAGGTTCAACATGTGCTCCAGTAACAAGGTAATTCTCAAGTAAACATGCAGATATCTTACTATTCCTGTGTTCTTTGCACAGTATAAGGCACACATCACATGTGAAGGCAGTGCAGAGGAACTCTGCTACATTAGTGCAGGGATCTACAGTACGGTCATGTCGCGCCATCGACAGCTTGTGGCTTTTAAGCTTGGTCTGAAATTGCTAGAGCCACAGGAATGTTAAACACAGAGTCCAAGGGATGAACGTTTAAGGATTTCATCCCCATTTTACATAGGGACAATCTGGAGACGCCCCACCCTCACACACAAGAAACACTGAGGACGTCTAGTCCTGATAGCCATAAGTTAAGAATAAAAAAAACAAGAGCACACTACAGGATCCAAGATTCAGCTAATATTTATGCAACAACGGGGCACAATAATCCTGTGTTAGATTACACTTGTTTCTATAGGAGATTCATTGCTGCTAGTTTAAAGAGAGCTGGAGAGTTTAGAGTATCTTCAGTTACAGGCAAAATATCAGTGAACTTCTTTTTGAGGAAGAATATACTGTATATATGCTAGGAGTGTGTTTAAATTGGCAAAACTTTTTATGGACTAAAATGAATTTCAGGGAAGAATCTGACAAATTCAAATGCTGTGTATAATAAATCAGTTATTTTTAGTATGAGCAAAATAATTAACCTCATGATAATACAACTGTACATCTCTGCTCGTACTATTTGTTCTTTCTGTACTGTAATTATTCATTACAGTTCATATTATCATTACTCTCTTTATCTCTTTATCCGTCTTGTTGTCTAGACAGTTTTTGTTTTTTGTTCTTTATCTGTACCTTGTTTTTGTCTCCTCGATCCCTTGCTTAACTTAAACATTTACATTTCAAAACTTTTTTTTTGTATTTTCTTACTTTTTTTGTATTTTGCTTCTATCCTAGTATTATTTAACACTATTGTTAAACAACATTTTAATCCTCTATATGTCCTAAATATATGTCAGAATTGACAATAAAGTTGACTTCAACTTTGAAAACTGTAATGACATTCAATTTGATTAAGTTAGGAGAGCCGAGGTGACAAGAACCTCATGCTCTTTACCTAAAGTAAAAAATATTATTATTCAATTGGAAAAATAACAAATGATTTATCACTAATCTCCACTTCAAATCTTAACTACAAATAGAGAACTAAAGTAGAGCAATCCATCACCAGACATGCTGGTGAGTAACTCATTAATCTACCACACCAACAAAGCAAATACTCCAACTGTGATCCAAAAAAATCCTCATGAGACTGTCAGGACACTTTTCAGCCTCCAAATAAAGAACTTTTCACAATCATCTAAATAAACAGTAAACCACCCAATAGGCAGGTTTTAAACCTGTACCGTAGCCTGATGGCCCGTGGCCACAAAAGGTTACTCTGTTATTCCATGTAGGTGGCCCTCTGTGGTCATCAAGTTTTATCTCCATAATGTGAACCTTCGCCAATTACACAAAAATTCCGATTTCTTCGCACCTTTAAGCTATGAAAATAGTGAACAGTACTCATTGCCAGCTAGCTACCAATAGCAAAGGAAAGGTCTGCTATGGGTTAACTAAGCCTACTTGAACTGCTAATGCAATCCTGACAACAACAACAAGAAATATGAGGTGGACTATGAAAAAAAAACAAAACAACAATGGAAATTTAGAAGAGAATGGGAGCAGGAGTTTCAGTAGTTAGAATATGATTCATCTATGAATGTAATGCAATACGTTGTGTGCCTCCAGTTTCCTCAACTAGCCAAGAAGTCAAGCTCGTTTTTCATCAGAAGGAAACATCACATCACAATTCATGGGAATAAGTGGACAACACAAGTGTCACAGTTAAGAAATGCTGTATTAGGTTGTGTTAAATTGTATTTTCTATATTGTGTTTAGACAAGTTTACATTTGGCCCACCAAAAATGTACTTGGTCACTAAATTAATCGGCTTTAGCACCCATCCCTGCAACAGGGATGCACTAATCCAACTTTTTCTCTCCTGATACAGTTCAGTATCTACTGACATCATGTGCCAATCGATTACCATGTGTGCTCTTTCTCCCAAAAGTCCCCAAAATTCACTGGAATCAGTTTTATGTAAGGGAATATGAGGTCAAAGATTTCTATGGCTCCAAACACTGACCAAGAAATTGTATTTAATCCAGATTGGTGGCCAATACCTTTACAAGAAAAAGCTAGCTGTACGTTGCACTCTGCAGGAGCATCTCCTGTATACACTGTTACCATTTACTCCTGAGGGCAAGTAAAGAGAAATGACACGTGTTTTATTGACTGAGAATGCAGCAAAGAAATTGATACAGCTGAGATGACTTTCAACAGTACTGTTTAAATTTTCATCTCAGTTAAAGGGGAGACATAAGCACACTGAAACTCTCACCTGTCCTGGAGTCTCATTGGTGTACTCCCCTCAGTCTTAACCATTCGTGTCATGCTGGGTGCAGGGGTGGAGGGGAGAGGCGGGGGAGATTCCGAGGATCTGTTTGGAGGTAGTCCATTGGCCGGCGACAGGCCTTTCTGGTCCCCTTTGGCGTCGTACTCAAAAGTGCGTTTGGGTTTAGGTAAGGGGTTGACTGGTGTCTGCTGGCTGGGTGGTTCTGGGCTCTCAGACCTGGCTGAGCTCACACTAAACCTCTGTCTGAGTTTAGAGAGCTTATCAGGCACCAACACAGCATCTGGTTCAGTGGCAACTGAGCAAATGCTGCTGCGCTTACTGGCGCATGTACTATCAAAGTCGTCACCAATCACAAAAGACTTTTGTCTTGTCTTGTCTGGAGCATAGCAATTATTGAGAAAACGTGGAGGGGATGGGCTGGGATTTTCCTTCAGGGCCTGCTCTATCTTTTGTATCCTGTTGAGAACTGCTGACGTCTCCTTCCGAGCAGAAAGGGAACGTACAAATGTTCCTGATGACTCTGATTTGCCCATCCTTTTCTGGAAGCGACCTACACCGTCTTTCTCTGAAACTCCTTCCTCTTCCTCTGTGTAGGAGCATTCTGAGAAAGCCGTGCTCATCCTGCGGACCCCCTTAAAGTCAAACGTTTTCTCGCTGCAAGGAGAAGAGAGCAGGCTGGGGCAGCCCTCACTGCCCCCTACACGCTCCCCTCCTCTTTTATCCAGACACAAGCTCATCCTAGGCAGAGCAACCCTCCTGCACTCCCATTCTGAGATCTTTTTGCGGATTGTGGTGGGGGGAACACCTGCTACTGAACGGGTGAGAGAGAGGGTACGTTTGTGGCTTTGGTTTGAGGAAGGTCCCAGGGAGAGTGTGCTCCAGCTCAGGGGCCGACCATTAAGTCCATCTCCAGGAGAGAGATCCCCTTGTTTCTCCTTCTGCTCCTGGAAGCCCTGGTTTTCCTGACAGGACTTGGTTTGTGGTTGGGGCTTATAGATGGAGAGCCTGTTGTCCAGGCAGCTGATGCTCTTTGACTTGATGAGACGGCCCTGGGAGTCAGTGTCACCCGCGAGGCTGGCAGACTTGCTGCTCCAGCCACCACGTACCAGGAACCGGCCGTCAGTCCTGACGTACCGACTCTGTTTTCCAACTTCACTGTCGCTGAGCAGAGGTTGTGGGCTCTGCCCCTGACGGGCAGAGAGGACAGGACACGGTGATGTAGACTGGCACCTGGAACAAGACAGAGAAATGTGTGAAGAACCACTGTAAACATTTAAATGTTTCTCTAAAAAAAAAAAGAAATGCCTCCAACAATCAGTCAAGTTGCAGTTCACATCCATGTCCGTCTAGACCCATATAATTTAATGAATAGTGAAGACTCTGAAGTGATTTAATAATAGGTATTATTATTAGACATGTATTTTTGGGGAAAATTTAAGTATACGAGTATAGAGGACTGACAGAGCGCTTCAGATGGATATAAAATGTCTTCACTTGATCACTTTATCCTATTAGATATTTGTGTGAATTTTTGTCATGATTAGTACTAGAGCAGCAATGATCAATGGATTATGAATCAATTATTAAATTAATTGCAAACTATTTTGATATCAGTTAGTTGGTCTGAGTAAGTTTTTTAAGAAAAAAGTCAAAATTCTCTGATTTCAGCTTTGTAAAAATGAATATTTTCTGGTTTCATTACTCCTCTCTGACAGTAAATTGAATGTCTTTGGGTTGTGGGAAAAACAGTAAGTTTGAGGATGTTAGCTTTGGCTTTGGGAAACAAACAGTAAATCAATGCTATTCAAAATTTTCTGACATTTTAAACAACTAATCGATTAGCTGAGAAAATAATCAACAGATTAATTGACAATGAAAACAATTGTTAGCTGCAGCCATAATTAGCATGTGAATTCTTGAGCAAAACTGTGTTTATTAAAGTTACAGTGACCTTTAAGCTTTGACCATCAGTTCATCCTCGAGTCCAAGTGAACATTTGTACCAATTTCTAAGAAATTCCCTATAGGTGTTTCGTAGATATCACATTCGTGAGAATATGACCGTTGACCCCCCAACATCTAATCAGTTCATCCTTGAGTCCAACTGGACTTTTGCGCAAAATTTCAAGAAATTCCCTCAAGGTCTTCTGGAGACATAGAGTTCACAAGAGTAGGAGAGACTCGAGGTCACAGCGACCTAAACTTTTGACCACTAAATTCTAATCAGTAATTAAATTTCAATTCTGATTGGTCAATGACAGCATTCCAAGGTCTGTTATTTCTGTATAGCAGGAACATGTTACAAGCAGGATAATGTTCAGTGATCAGGTCACTGTTGCAAAATAAAGCCAAAAAAAATCATTTTAAAATTAAGATTTTGTGTCACATAAATGTGTGCCAAATAAACACACACACACACACACACACACACACACACACACACACACACACACACATATTTGGCAAGTAACCATGTAATAAGTGGGATAACGTACAGCGAGCAAGTCATTACTGTGCAATAAAGCCCTTCAGGATGATTCAAAACCCTGCATCATCCACTCAGGATTTATTTCACAATAATGACCTCAGAGTACATTATCCCTTACTTAATCTATGAAATCAAATGGCCATGTGCATCTAGTTTGAAAAAATTCCATCAACGCTTTCTTGAGATATCCTGTTCATGAAAAAGGGATGGACAGACAGGCAAATCGAAAACACTGAATGCCTCCATCCACGGCGTGGAGGTTTAAAAACACTGTTCATCCTAAAAGATATTGATAAACCAAAAGAGGCAAATCATAGGACCAACCCTTCAACCCTGCAGCATGAAAAGAAACTCAATATGGAACAGATGGAAGAAAATTGTAAAGAATCAGCTGAAAATTAAGATTTCGTTTCCAGGATCAAAGACAGAATGAAAACCTGAGCCACTTATTGAGAATAACCACAGGAAAGTATTCTGTCTTTGGCAAGATGGGATTAAAATAAAGGCCAAAGGAAATACAGACTACATTAAAATGCCACTGTGGATTTTTCCACATAATCATAATAACTTGAGGAGAATCGCTGTGGACCTCACACAGAAAGCAGTACGCCAAGCCAGATTTATTGCAGCCGTCTTACCTGTGGACGTTTCAGTGCTCCTCTCTGCTCCTCAAAGCCTTTTCTGATCCCTGCAGCTAAGTGATACTAGGTGGTTCAGTAGTCCCACACTCACTGATGACTGTACCTTCATGCACTAAACACACCAACACTTTCTCACGGTCTCACCTCTTTAAGATTTCATCAGAGAGAGAGAGACAAACTTTCCCTGTAAACCCTTGACACATAGTCTTTCAGGAACCTTGTCATGACTTGGAGTCTGGCTAAGTCTTGCGAAAGTGAAGCGTTGGGAGATCTGATGTCACAGCCATGGTTAGAATAACAAGCACTATGGGAGGAGGAAGCTGAGGGCAGCAGACTGAGAGCCAACATTGCAGGTTGGGACAGATCTCGCTTCACACCTTTCTGCCCTTCCCTGGTTTCACTCCTCCTGCTCCAGGGTGGAGAGATTTTTACAACCGCCAGGAACCTGCAAGCTGCAGCCATGATGGATGCATCTTATCTTACTTGGGGAAATATGAGAATTTGTGACGACAGCTCGTGTCTGGCAATTTTCACTGCTGGTTTGTAGTATTCTGAAGTCCAGTGAGTAGATTTTAAGCACACAAACCTTTGAACCGATATATCACTCAACATGATTTCTCTTGTAAAGCAGGGTCCCACTGTTTTATGCAGCTTCACATTTATTGATTGATATTAAAGACTCAATAACAAAGTCTGGAGAAAGACATCTGATTGCTGAGTCTCTTTTCCAGGCCATCAAATACAAATGCTTTGGACTGGTGGCTCATGCATGAATGCCAAGAGGAGGAGCAAATGTCTAGTTTTCTCACAGACCAATTGAATTACATTATGCTTAAAGGTTATTTGGGAATTTTTTGCTGAATGATGCCAATAATTTATGGTATGTCAGAAGTAATTCCATGTGTGTGACAGTTTTGCTTTATGCCATCACTTATTCCCCTGTGAAATTCTTCAGAAATAAAATATATTTTGGTAACACTTCACCCTTCCCCCATTTAGTATTTATGCATTTATATGGCTTTAACGCAATGTAGTCTAGGCTTAGTGGTGTATGATCCAAAATCAGAAACAATTCTGTATATTTGGCAATACATTTTTTGAAATCAGAAAATAGTTTATGCACAAATATACAAGTATGGTGAGTGAAGGTATTACATGAAAATTCCTTTTTTAGGGTTTGTTACAGAGAACCATCTGGTAAGTCCTCCTTGGAAACTGTTTGGAAAAGGACAGGCACTTTCAAAAAACACTTGGCAGGTGATTGGATGAATCATGTCTAACATGGGCTAACTTCAGCTTCACCTTGTGTTATTATATACCTACCACCTGGGTCAGTACAGATGTTTTTCACCTTAAAAGGACCATACTTATGACTACCACTCCACTTGAGTGTGAGGAAAAGTACATTAACCTTTTATTTTTCTAAACATTGGTTTATAAGACATTATAATGTACTTGTCCCACTAAGACATATATTATTACAACTCTGTATAACTATATTGTCATTTATTATCCGTTTATACGCCGGCCTCTACTTATGGGTGCCAACAGGAGGAGTTATAGCTGTTGATAAATACCTTAATAATACTGACTGACTATCTCCTTACAACTACATTATATTGTGTTATAACCAATCTATTCAATCAGAGTTACTAAAGCTACTTCACACAAGTCTCTGGACTGTCGTTACTTGTCATGAGAACATATTGTATATTTTTTCGGTTAACAGTTCATTGTTCTTTTTGAATGAACTAAGCTCTGATTATTGCCTTACTCAGATAGTTAACATAATTACTGAATTAAGCTTGAAAAGATTTCAAGATAAACTCCAATCACAGGTGAAATGCCTATGAGCCTACAATAAGTCAAACAGCACACATGGTTCCATAAAGAAAACACTTTTTGTGCACACTCTTGATATTAATCAGCAGTCCAACACATGACATGTTGCAGTGGATCAGCCGGGAGCTATTAGAACTTGTTATTAAATTAAAATCGTTCTGGTTCCCTGGTAAAACTCCTAACTCGAACGTCTGCCAAGGAGAATGGCTAATGTAGGAAGCCAGAGAGGCAGCAGTGTCTCTTAAGGTTAATATCAAGAGGAATGTTTTAGTAGCAACCAGACCAAACACTCAGTAATACAATTCTAATGCCAGTAACAGGCCAGTTTGTTGAGTTAATCACGGCAGCTGAAATTGTTGCTCTTTGGTTTTATGGCTTCTCGGTTTCTGTCTAATTCGACAATTAAAACATGGGAAGGCTTCAGCTCCGTCTCCACGCCATGATTCCACCAATGTGACAGTAAATAAGCTATAACATGATGACATGGAACAAAAAGATTTAAACTGGCTTTATGTTGTACTTTGATGTTTCAAAGAGACTGCATGTATTTTTCCGTACTAAATGCACTAAATACTGTAGTGGAGGGACACACCTAATTATCTGTATTTGTATCAGTCTAACCAACAAAATTATCTGTCTCAGTATCTGTATTTGGATAGATTACCAGAAGTGGGCGTGGTTTATATCACATGTCACATTAAATGTTTTATTTTAAAATTATTATTATTAATATTATTTCATAATACTCATTAGTAGTAAGTCATTAGTAATGGTAATTATGAAAATATATTAAATATATTTCCAAATCATCATACAGTACTTTTAATCTCTATCCCTCATTTTAGTTTATTACTAAACTAAGTTTTATGAACTCTCTGTAGCCCACCAGCACCTTCCTTTAACCTGGGTGTGAAAAAGCAGATAAAATGTATAAAAAATATCCTTCAGCTAAAGGGAATAATTTAAGTGCATTATATCAGGGATTGACTAAAGTAAATGCAACCTTTTTTAACTACACCAAGGTAAACATGGAGCGGACTTTTTCTGAATAATAATGAGCAACTTTGGAGAGAAATATGTTTCCATTGCATTATTTGTGCTTTCCCACATAACGTATTCAGAGTCAGACGTATCCCTTTACTGTAGTGTTTTCAGTGTCTTCAGAGATATTCATTTCACTGCCCTGACCTGACTAAATCTTTAAGTGCTTAAGTTGCTTTAAGTGTTAGATCTGTTTCCATCGCAGCAGATTTATTCAACTGCAAAAGTGATATCATCAACAGAATAGGACAAATTTTAGAATATTATAGCCTCATTTAGCAAATATTACTCTATTAAAATGTAAACTGCAGTGTGAAGACCTCTCGATTAGACACAAAACGAAAATATGTGCAGAATTTTAGTCTATTTCAGGCTTGGGGACTTTTAGGGGGTTCTGGTGGTCTGGATCGTGCTTGTAAAAATAAGCCCAGTTTGGAGGGTTTCAGATGGGCCGGCCACACATACAGTACCGTACAAAGAGCTGGATGCCAGTCACAACCTGGCCTCTGGCTTTCATTCAGGCTTCCAGGGCATGCTAACCACAAGCCGCTTCCTGTTACTGACCAGGATGGAGGGAACGGACTGCTCACACAAAACAGCACTCCTGCTATTATTGTTCAACATACGTCAACTTCATCACCCATCAGCACATTTTATCTGCCACTCGTTTATTCAAAGATACACTGAGATTTATATTGTTTACAGTAAGGTTGTATAACAAGATTTCCATTTTGTTTCCTCTTTGATTATTTATTATTTATTCATTATCATATATAAACCAGGATGCAATAATTTTGAAGGCGTATTTGCTTACATGTCAATAAATAAGATAAATTCAGTGAATCTGCACGGCTGGTTGTATAAAACACTAGTCACAGCAGTGTGAGCTCTCACTCTAATAGCCTTGTCAGCATGTTTTGTGTTGCCAAAACACCTCTCTGGATTGGTTTTGTGGATACTTGTGATCTTTGAGGTGTGGGACATTCATTCAAAGTAAAACATCAAACAGCTGGCAGGAAGGATTCTGTACTTCCATACGAGCAAGTTTTTTTTTCCTTTTACTTTGTATTGTTTTTACCACCATGTTGCTGCATGTGCGTCTCTTGAGGCTACACTGTTCAGGGTAGGCGTAATTTGTCCTAGAAACTGAATCCCTGGTTGATTTTCATAGTTTGGGGGGGAATGCACTGTGTTGCACTATCCGGCACAGCTAATATCTCTCCATCTGTTAAAACACAGAGCTGCAAAGCATCTTTGCCTCATGAGCTTTAAATGCGATCTTTATGAAACTAGGGTAACATGAGCCCATGAGGACATCATGCCTTTAATAAGGCTCTGCTACAGTGACAGTTACATTTATAAAAAGAGGCTGAGGTTAAATGCAATTATTACATTAGAGTAATGCAGCCACTGTGATTAGTGTTTTCCTCACGTTTACGTTCACTCTTCATTCGTTTACCTTGGGAATAGTGTGCATCTGACAACTCTGTGGTAAACAGGCACATTTAATGCCACGAATCCACATCATAATGTGAACATTATTATTACCATTTGTGTGGTTTGCCACTTCCAGTAGGCATAACTTACACCACACGCAATTAGAGAAACCTGCAACAGGTTATTTTATGTTTTGTGGTGTTAGAAATATTGTCTTGTGTGCTTTTATCACCACTGTCATCAGCACAGAAAATGAGACAGGAATTGACAACTAACACTGCCAGTCTAAAAGAAGCATTATTTTATATTAGAACAGGGGTTCCCAAACTTTTTCATGTCAAGGACCCCCACAATAGAAGCACATTAGACCACATTAGAAGATTTTTGTCTTTTTTTAGGTTTGAAGATAAAGTCTTCATAGTCAATCAGTGATCAAACTTGGATCACTATAAATTGCAAACAGCAAACCCTATTTCTTCAGTCATTGTTCCAACTTCTAAATAATGCAATAAAAGATAAAATGTTGTATTTCCGGTTTTGCTGGCGACCACCTACAACCGCCTCAAGGGCTCCTTAAACGCCACTATATCAGAATACCAACAGCAGCACCATTGCCAACAACCATCTTGCTCAAAATCAGCCATCAGACTGTCACAAGATGGTTGTGACTGTGACAGTGTGAACACAGACAGCAGTGAATTACAGGGATCATGTGTAACTACTGTATTTGATATGAGAAGAAATCGTTTCTTACCACTCAGCCTGTTCCAAAGAGGACTTTCTAGTTAAAGGAACTTTGAGCTTGGTCAAATTTGACAGGATGATAAATTGTAAGAATGAACAGTCCAGATATCACATATCATTCCCAAAGTTTGTTTTTCTCTCCCAGCAGGACACTGTAAGCTCTCAACATGCTAACACAAGCTTCAGCTCCCTGCTCCCAGATCAGAGTTGGATGGGGCCCTTCTTGTCCAGGATACAGGATCATACTTGCAAAAGCTTTGGAGGTCTTATCATGACTGACAATCACTGATTGTTCTTTCCCATAAGTGGAGAAAAAAAAAACTACACACCGATCAAAGATGGCATTGTGGTTATAAATTAATGAACTGATGAGTACAGCACTGTGTTTTTCTAAATCAAAAGAACAAAAAACTCCAGTCTGATGGATACTCAGAACCCATGCGATATGACTTGAAGTGCACATTAACCAGCCCACCCGTGTCCCACATGTCACTGACCTGTCGGGGACGTCCCGGGGAGCTTTAGCCCCTGCGGCACGAGGCGCAGCCTTCGAACTCTTGTTGGCAGTCATGTTTGTCTGTGAACCGCCCACTCACCTGATGGACAAACACAAAGATGTGAGACATGACTGCAGCATTCCTCAAATTTTATTTAACAAAAAGGCATGAACTCATCCTGCAAACTAAACTTCTTCTCAGGTTGTTTGGGTTTGTCAGTAAGCACTATTAGAAATTCAGACCGTCAATTAAGACTATTACTAAAACATTAAATGCAATTACCGTCATGAACACTTAAATCCAGTACCACATTAAAAACCAAAACATGCCTGTAGGACTACAGCCAAGACTCAAACAAAACTGGGTGTGCCACCAGTATAAACAGGTCAACTCATGTTACTGGATTTGGCTTTGCAGCTCTGCTCACCACCTGGGTTTAATGTAGGTCAGACACTGCTAAACTTTGGCAAAGCCTGAACACAGATTCCAACAACAACAGTTCAATTATTATAGGAAATGGTGGATAAAGGATTGCTACAACCCTATCACCCACTGTTTGTGACACTCTCCACCCTAAATTTGACTTTTCTCAATCACAGATCAACATGAGAATAGAGTTGACACTTTTCATAAGGCAAACTAATAAAAGAAAATCCTTCAAAGAGCCCCACTTCACCACAGGTGCCATGTTGAATCTTAAGTGCAAACACTGCAGATGAATTTCAACAAACCAAAAGCAAGTGGCATAACTAACACAGCACGTAGACGATGTTGTGCCAGTGACTGGGGCTTAAATGACAGCTTTTCCACTTAAAAAAGATGTCTATTTTCATATCAAACACCACAGACCTGTAATTAAGTTACTGCCAATAAAACAACTCAACTGACAGTATTTAAACAAGGTCCTGATCTACATTTGGATCAAAGCCAGAGAGGAAATTTGAAAAGAAAGACACTATTCACTTGGCTGCTAACCCGTTGATGGTTTTGTAACACTTAATACAGACTTATAATTAACCAGTTTAATGTATGAAGTGACAGGTTTTGTTGTAACTTTTTAGTTACCTGTGTGTGTTTCTGGTGCATGATTAAATGACGGTCACCACAATGGTTCACCATGTGACTGCACTTCAGCACAATGTGCTAATTTCAGGAGCTGCCTTGAGGTAAATGCAGATAATTAATTTAATAAAGCCATGGATAACAGACCTTGGCAATCATTATATACAATATTAGTGATATTATTTAGAGCAGCCTGACAATTTAGAGAATTTATTTCTGAGGCCAATACGAATATTTGAGAGTTCCAAATGATAACAATATAGTGTTTACAAGACACAAAATAAACAAATATTGACAAGGAGCTAGACCATACTCTTTATATTATTTAGAGAGACAGGAAAGAAAGAAAAAAACATCCTTTTGACAGGCAGAAATGTCAAGCAGAACCATGCTCTAGGGTGGGTCGTCATCTACCACAATCGGTTGGGTTGAGAAAGAAATATATATACTAAGGGCTCTATTAACATGCCAACGTAGATTTGTTTATACTACTTTCTGGAGCACACTTAGAGGATAGGGTTGGGCAATATCTAGTGAATAGGCACTTAATGTTGTACACAGTCAAACAATACGATGGACGATAATGTGATTGTTTGACGCGGGGCTATATAAAGTTAGCTGACCAGCTAGACTGTGGAGACTAAGCTAAACAATAGAGCAATAGTGCAAATACATTCAGCGCAACTGAAAGAAACACACTAACAGTGGTGCCACCACTGTAACTAAACGTCTTGAGTTCACCTAACATTCAATGGAGACGGAGATGACGCAATGACCAGCAGCAAGAGAGTATAAATCCCACTTAAGCGTTAAACTTTGTAGTTGAAAAATAAACTTGTCAGTGCCCTCTGGAGGACAATCAATGCAATAAAGACACTATTTAGTATAATTATATTTTTGCCGTGTATGTACTGCAATTTCTTCTTAGTTATCGGCCAACAAATATGGAGGTACTGATATATCTGTGATAATAATATCATCAATAATATAATACTGGGTGATACATCAGTCCGGTCTAGTTCATTTATATTTATTTGCCAAGATTTGGAGATATTCAACTCTGACATTTCTGCTTCTACCACGATACAATGAAGGTGAAAGACTTGTGCTGGTAGTTTTAAAAGCATTGCTCTGAATTGCTTAAAACAGGCTCTCACAGATGCATGTTGTTCTTACTTATGGACTAACACTACAAAGTCCTAACAGCAGAAAAAACAGTTAAGACATCTTCATTATACTAAGCATTTCTTGGACTTCACTCAAATTAGACCAGCAGTTAGTTAAACCCGCCCTTCAAACTGCAGGTCACTGCCCCTGAAAATCACTTTTTGAAATGCAGCAATGACCCTTTCAAGAAGGCTCCAAGTGATTGTTCTGGTGCATAAGGAGGTCAAATGGAGATCTCTAGGGATCAGAGGTGGAGGATGGGAGGGTGCTTGGCAGCATGGCTTGTTTACAGGAAGTTGTTGTATGGAGAACCCAGCCATCCAGTAGTGGAGCTGAGTCCTATAGAGACAGATGAGGAGAGAGCGGGAGCATTCCTGCTGTCAGCTATTTCCTGTGACTGTGGACTGTGCTAAGAGGACGAGGGAGATGCATCATTATTTTCATTGAACACAAAGAATGATGTTGTCCTGTCGTGCTTAAAGTGCTTCAGTAAAGGCTGATACTCTGCATACTATAAAAATATCATGCTCAATGTTAATTTTTACAGAAAACTGGCTCAAAATAGGATAAGAACGCCACCAGACCCTATGTTTCCTGTGATGCAAGACAGTACAGCAGGATTCAACAATGGAATTTAAACACAAACAGACATATATCCAGTTTGTCAAATGTGTAGGTGATTCAGCGGGAGAGCTAATAATATGACATTTGTTACAAAATTCTAAAACTTCTCAAAGAATTTCTATAAATCTGAAAGCCTTAACAACATTTAGGACAAGGATTATTAATTGCATTGACTGTCTTGAGAAAACACACTTTCTGGATAGACAAATGGAACAAGAATGAGCTAAATAATATCCATGACTGCGTGATAAAACAAAACAAATCACTCTGGACAGGCAAAACAAAAGGGGAACTGAGACAAAAATAAGCAGAATTTGAGAAATACAATCTTTCATATTACTCTAAATCAAACCAAATGAAAATATTCTGCTTACATTAAATTCAGATGCGCTGGCAGCTGTGTAAATTATTATTATTATATTAATACCTGCTGAAACAATACTGTGTGTTTTTGGAAGTGACATTCAATATCCTCTCTGACTCTCTCTCTCTGATTGAAAACATGAAGCTTCTGTCATTTCAATTTGTAACACCTCAAAGCAAACATACAGCGATTAGAGAAAACAGTGCTGCCAGGAGCGAAGAAAATTAAACTCTTCATATTTTTAAATCATGTCCATCTCAGTTATATCAAGTTGAGAGCAATGTTTATTTGTATAAATTAATAATTTTCTACTTTTTGGACAGAGAAAGCTATATTCACAGAAATGGGTCACAGAAGCCCAGGATGGACTTTGCAGTGTAAACACCAAGGCGTTAGCCAACTGACTTCCTGAGCTCTGATACCATCTTCCTACACAAAATCACAGCCTGTAAACAACCACTTCTAAGAAATCTCTAGAGGACCTTTAAAGTGCATTCAACCAGATTCAACACAAATTTTCTCTTGAGATGTCAGAGAGCCAAAGGCAAGCTAACGGTCAACAGTGGCAAGTCAACAGCTTCATGCTGATGGGGCGCACGCTGTCAGTCACTCCTGTGTCTTCATGACACACTTGACATTGATTGATGTTCAAATGTTTACTGAATGAGACAGGACATGAAAAGACATTAATGTATGTTGACACAGTTTGGCGTGAGGGTGTTATTCAAGAAGTTAATCTGCAAAAGACTTTGTTGCTTGAGAAACTGTGTGTGCATGTTTCACAATATCTCCTCAGATAAAAACATATAGACTTTTAGACTTTAAAATTCTTTAATAGTTCTTATTGACAAAGATGATATGATCACCTGATGAATGTAAGTCCAGAGTTCACTCTCTTTTAGCTCTTTTTTGGTCTCTACCAATTCAAAAGGGAAATATCTGTCTCCTCAGCTGCTAAATTGTCCACTCTCTTCACCTGTTGGCCACTAACTTTGCCTGGCTGCTGATTGGTGCTGAACAAGTAGCATACAGTGGTAGTTCTTTTGCCAAAAAGTACTGGAAACATTGCTAATGAGAATGGTGGGACTGAACAAAAACAACAAGGTTATGGACTGGAAAACCTGAACAATGATCTGAAAGACACTGAAACATAGAGTAGACCTGATGGGAGTTACAGAGTCAGGTGATAATTCTCTGTCACTTAATCACAATGAGCAACACCTATTACATTTAGGGCTGTTGCAATAACCACAGTATTGAAATACTGCTATTGACAAACTAACCGCAAGCAAGCAGCTGCAATAACTACTACTGTTTTTTTCTTGTCTTCTTGATTTATACTTCAGTGCCTGTTAAGTGAGTTTAACTGTTAAAATATTCAACAAGCAATACATAGGCAAGTGCGACCTGACTTCACACTTCGAAACTGCAAGTTTTGCTATGCTTTATGTTGTTTCAGTGTTTATTTCGTAGGTTAACCTGCTGAACTCTACATTAGCATGTTACATGGCTAATGTGGTTACTAACACAAGCTGAGACAATGTTGGCTAATGTAGACTGGATCCCCATTAGTGTTTTTGCATGTGGCTTTTTGTCAAAGTTTCTACTGCAGCATGAGCTGTATTAGCTTTGTTGAGTGTGCTAGTGTTGCTGCTGTGCGTAAATTTACTTGACAGACATGTCCTGAGCGTAACGATATGTCTATGTGTGAAACACAAATGATCAAACTTCAGGAATTCAATTGCAGCATTTTGTAATTATGACTAGCACCCAGTGGCTTGCTTGCTCAGACCATAAAGTTGACTGCCGGCCAGTGAGGTGAGATCCACAGAGAACAGTACACTTATTTTTAGTGCACCAAATGACACCACTTTATCATATATAAAGTAATATGCAAAACAATAAATTACTAATAACTAAAAAATGAAGTGATTTGCAAAAACATACAAAAGAATGGTGTTAATACCACATGCCACACTGCGGAGCCAACATAAATAACGGCAGGGGAAATTCTGTCACCAAGACAGGTCTATTACATTACACTTTGATTCACTGTTAAAATAAAAAACATTGACTAGACTATCTTTAAGTATGTGAGCAATAGAGTATAGTGTTGCATTTATGAAGCTGTTTGACCTCATTGTTAATAGTTTGCATTAACAACATAACTGATCAACCAGGTCAGGTAACAAATATGAGTAAGTATAAAAGCCAGCACACACCAGCAGCAGATGACGCACGTCCAAACACCCACGGCCATTGTTTTCTATGTAAGCCCACACACACACTGGTAGCGTCTTGATACACAACTATTCCATTTCACACATCAGCATTACTTAAAAAACAGTATTTTTATAACATTTGCTCACAAATAATCACACATCTGCATTTCCCAGCCACTGAACTGCAGCTTAACTACTTCTCCTGTTACTTCTTACAGCTTTGTCAAGCCATGCATCCAGCCTTGGAGAAGTTAAAAGTTCTCTTTTTCTACTTTTAATCCCTCAGCTTGTAGCCGAGAGATGAAAAAAGCTATCCAGAAGTTTGTCTGTGTTTGGCTCTGACTAAAAAACAAATCCCCAAAGCCAAGCTGTCTCTTTAAGATATTCAACACCATCATCTTAATGACCTAGCTTTGCCATTTCAGAGTTTTTTCCTGGTTTTGTCATGTTCATGTCTAGAAGTACTAATTGATTACATGAGAGGCATATCAATGACGCATACTTTCCCCAGCAACAAGAGCATATTCATGAAATGGAAGTACAACAGTGTCTCCATTAGACTATTGGGGCCAGAATAAAAGAGCCCTTTGTGTTCAATGCGTCCTTGAGAGGGAGATGTGGTTAAAAAGTAAGTCTTTTATCAGCTGTGTGTGCGTGTGTGTGTGTGTGCATGCGCCTGTGTGTGGGCGTGTGTGCATGCATCTGTGTGTGCGTGTGCGTGTGTGTGAAAGAGAGAGACTCTATTAGGTTAAATATCAAAAGAGAGTCCACACGTCCTTGGTCCTGTCACATTTGACAGATCATCTGATATGCAGTTCTCTCCACTAAATGCAGGAATGTGCTAATATTTGCTCTATCCATCAGACCGCGGCTGCATTCAAAATATTAAAGAATGTTTTCACATGGAGAAAGAAAGCAGAGGAGGGGGGCAGAAACACCTGGACCCGATGCCAAGAGCTTCTTTTTCATTCAATAAAGACTACACTCAAATATGCACTCTCTCAGCACCTGGCACTTGATGCTCAGACTATGAGAGCACGGCGCGATTTTATGTAACAGTTTTATGACGTCATGATAGTGAAACTTTCATTAACCTGCAACTGGGTTCAGTTTAAGAGCTTTTGTTGATCCTGAACCATGCAGTAGCAGGCACAACAGCTTCCACAAACAGACAACAGCTAATAACGTCTCTTGCTACTCAGCTTTTCTGGCTGACCCCGTCCTCAGTTTCTGCTGATCAGCAACCTGACTTCAAGGTTTTAAAAACCGCCGCACAGCTTTACGGGCAGCCAAGAAGGACGGAGGAAAGGAAGAGTGAAAATCTCTGCAAATTCTCAACTCTTTCCAGACGTCACAACTCACTGGCAGACATGAGCCCACACACTGATCCACGCCATTGTTTCAATATCTGCAGAAAGACCAGTTTTGTCCACTATAGACAAAAAGAGACTTGAACTGGTTGAGTCGGATCATATTTAACTGAGCGCTGTGGGTGATGAGTGGCATAAATATCCTGGGAGAAAGGAATCCAGCTCTTGATACTCGATCCAGGATAATACAGTCCACATAAAAGCATTAACAACACACATACGAACTGTACATGTGAGGTGTACAGTACACACATATACAACCTTGTGCTGCAGGCCAAACATGATGGAAATGCAAAACCTCTCAACTTAAACCAAAAGATTTATTAAACTCTGGCTGTGCCAACAAGGATTCAATTTTAAATTTATTTTTAAATTTCAGAAAGATTACATTTAAACTTCTATTTAACCTGCAGGTAAATTGTTATTCTACACCTAGATTAAATTTTATTCTGTTGCATGAAAACATTAAAGTCTAACAAAATAAAACAATCAAATTCCTTGAAGAAAGTTAAGGGACAGACTCAACCAAACTGTTTTATGATGCATCTCTTCTTTCTCTCACACTAGCTGATCTGTTAAAACAATTTGTTGGTTGCTGCCAGGTAGTCTCTTTTGTCATCGCTGTGCTGTTGTCCATTTTTTTAAACTTTTTATTTAGTCATATTGATACATTAATTCAGCTGACAAGGAGGACAAATCAAACCTTCTTGGCTGGGTCATTGTAGCTAGCATGCTAGCTAGCAATCAATGCAACGTTCTGTGTGTGTGTGGTTTTTTTTTTACTTTACTTTTTTTTGGCTAGCAAACAGTGTAAGGTCTTTTTTTTTCAGCTAGCTAGCAAACAATGTAAGGTTTTGTAAAGGAACATGGTTTTCCCCCTCGTTTATATTTACTTGGTCCTGAGAGCTCTCAAGTTCATGTTCTTAAATTTCATTTAATTTGGGTAAGCAAGCATCTCCATTTTGATTAAACTCTATTTAATTGCAGTTTACATCAGTAAACTTGGATTGACTAAACTAAGATTAGTTTTTAATTGTGCAACGGGGCTTGGCTTCATTTTAAATCTGGATTTACTCATTTTAAACTCTAAACAATGATCAGAACTAATATTAGATTAAATTAATCTTTGTGAGTGCAAACCAGAATAAAAGATTGATGTATTTTACTCTGATTGTATATATTGTTTGTAACCAGCTATCTCTGGATAGCAGTTTAAGGCTCTGACAGCCTCACTGTGAAAGAAAACCACCAAGGTTGATGCTTCTGGCGGTTGCACACAGCCATACCTATGTAATTATTACCCACAAACTCTACCACATGGTTCGCCATGCTGCCACTATATTGCTCACTCGACCAGGTGGAACCAATTCTTGGAATCTTTTTTTATCTCCTTTTTTAGCCATTTCAGCTCTTTTTTCAAAGTAATCATGGCATATTTTTTCTCTGTGGAAAAGCGGAAAAACCCTTCTGTGTAACCTAGATATGAGCATGCACAGCTGCAGAGGCAGGCATGTGGAAAACAGGCTTATATCCATCTGAGCTGCAGCAGGGGGGCTAGAATTTGTGTCAAAGAGCTGACCTCTGACACAAAGTCTTTGACTTTTCCAAGGACGTGAAGCAGATAACACATATTCATGTTTTCTTCAGTCTTAAAGTCAAAGTTTAGCTAAGCCAAAAATAAAAACCCAAAACAATGATAACTTGTCTATTACCTGTGTTGTTGCTCATTTCCTCTACTATGAGCATATTTGTCAATGTTTATCAGCTTCAAGCAGGTTAAAAGGCTTAAAAAAGACCCCACCCACCCCTACTGTACCTCAGAAATGGAAAACAATACAAACATATTAAGATTACAGAGGGAACGTCTTATAGACAGGTGGGCACCACCAAAGGAAATAAAGGAGGAAATATTGGGGTTGATACAGGAAAGGCCTGTGTCTAATGTCTAATATCCATTTTTACAGTTATATAGTTTGTGTTATTTAGGCTGGTCATTTTCTGTGTTGCTTTTATTATTATTTCAATTATTCAGGTTGAATTGTTTGGATACATATGACCTTATAAAATATAACACCTTGTAAAGGAACGTGTCAACCTATGTTGAAATATTTTTGTTGTAAAAGAGAATATGAGAAATAAGAATATGCAGTTTCACAAGCAAGTTAAAAGTTTTAAGCTAAGACTGGATTTTCTTGTCATTAGATGGAATGTTTTGATCTAAATTTGCAATTCATAGGCTAAGCAATTCTCTAAGGCATCAGGGGAAAAAGCAAAACCATATGTTTTTTTTTTCCATAAACAGCTGTAAAATGTTCTGAAGACAGTGCAAGAGGATAAAGGAGAGGGACGAGAACCTGCAAAGCCATGCACTTTTCCACCTCAGCGAGTCCTAAAATCTTACCAGCACTGTTAGTTGATAGAATTTAACTTAACTCTAGAAAACACAAGCTGTTTGATGAACATTTACAGTGTCAGGATCAAATGCCATATTGCCATTCTGAATTTTTTATGCACAATTCAAAATGCTAAGAGAAACATATGAATGGAAACTCATTTTACAGTAGAGGGTCCTCTGAACTGGGGCAGCACCTTCACAGCAAGAAGGTCCTGAGTTCGAATCCCCCAGCTGGCTGGGGCAGGGCCTTTCTGTGCGGAGTTTGCATGTTCTCCCCGTTCTCTCCGGGTTCTCCAGCTTCCTCCCACAGTCAAGACATGCAGACATGCATGCTAAGTTAATTGCCGATTCTAAATTGCCCATAGGTGTGAGTGGTTGTCTGTCTATATGTGTCAGCCCTGCGATGAACTGGCGACTTGTCCAGGGTGAACCCCGCCTCTCGCCCAGTGTCAGCTGGGATAGGCTCCAGACCCCCGCGACCCTTCAGGATGGATGGATGGGTCTTCTGAACTCCAGCGCTCAAATTATTACTATTTTTGACACAGTAAGCAAATTAATTAAGATAATAAAGGTAATAAAATGTAATAATAAAGACAGTGACCTCATAAGGGTTTTAAGTTCAATAGGTTCAGTTCTTTGGATTTAAATGGTTTGAAAATTATATATGCAAGTCAAGGTCTGGTGATTAATGGCACTATGAAAATTATGCTCCCAGACACAGCCACTAGCAATTTGTAGGTTATAGGCTATCTAATTTATAGAGAAGATTTCCAAATCGTAAGCTTGAGGAAGAAGCATGTAGCATTTATTCAGAATATCAACAGGTTCTGACATGTGTTTATGAGCCGAGAGCTTCACAAACACAGCTGACAATGTTTGTACTCAGACATCAAAGCTGAGGGTGAACTGCTTGTATCTGAGCGAGCGATGTTAGATGAGCTAACAACATGATAAATGAAGGCAGAACATCTCATGGCATGTAAATGTTGACATGGTGATGACTCCATTAATTTACTGCACATCACTGAATGTGTAGCACATAAAGAGACCTGGTTATGATGTCTGTCAGGACATCATATTTTGTGAAATTAAAAGCATTTGTTCAACCAAAAAAAATCTGTTTTCATTCCTCTATGGGGAATTGTAACTCAGACTAATAATAATAATAGCAAAGCAAAGGCAGAGGCTGTAAACCTAGGATTGTAAATCAGAGATGTGTCAGTGTCAACACGTGTTCAACACTGGCAGACAACACAACAAATTATAAAACAGTCTCACATATTCTCGTCAGCAAACAGTCAAGAATAAACAGTCAAGAAAAAAATCTTCTCATGTAGATCTTTAGCATAGTGTTGTCACAATACTGGAATTTCTCAATTCTATACAATACCATGAAAAATAATGATATTTGATTCCATTTTCATTACAATGAGGTAACATTAAACTCAACTTTGATGGCATAAAATTTTAGATTTTTTAAAGATAAATATAACAAGGCTATAACATGACAATGGATATAGCAGATAAGACGAGAAGAGGACAACACTGTAAGTAAGAGAAGGTGTGTATGTGGGCACTGCAGTGGTTTGTGTCAAGAAGAAGAGAGGGCGAGAAAGTGCAGCTGGTACCAGAGTATCAATACTGCAGAAAATTAGTATTGAAAGTATTTCAGATATTCAGTATCTATATTTATTTATACATCAATATTGCTGACGACACTACTTTAGCCTAACAAAACAACCCCTACAGCTACAGCCAATTTAAGAAACAAACATAACTCAACATCATGAGGGTGATGAAAAGTGCAAGTAGATTTTGTTCTCTAAAAAAGCTTTTTCTCTCAGTGGCTGAAAGCCTCAGTTGAGCTCAGGGGAAAAGTTAAGGGAGATGGTCTTATGATCAGAACAACACTCGAATAGAAACAAGACTGAATACAAAAATACTCTCTTCACTCTGTAAACAGCTGTGACTGAGATTCCCTTCAGCAAGATCCTGAATAAAACTGTTCCTTCAGCCCTGTTTCGGCCAACAGCATCAGGCTCAAACAACGTGCAACTCTCAGGCATGAGTTTAAGTGAGTGTGAACTACTTGTTAACACCAAGCACCTCAGTTTAAGTCCATCTTTACAGCCTAACAGGATAACAGGGGATCTATCGCTCCACCACTACAATGATGAAAAGGCTGCTCAAATTATCACCTTGTATCTCCTGAGGGAAGAGCGAATATTAAGACATCACTACGACCAGGCCTTTGCTGTTCGAGCCCGCAAACTGTGGGACAATATTTATTGAAATCAGACAGGCTCTAACATTAGCGAAGTTTAAATCCCTTCTTAAAGTGTGCCTTTATAGGAAAATGTTTATGAATATTAAATTTCCTGTCACTGCTTTTGTTGTTTATACTGTTGTTTGTCGGTTTTATCTGCTGCTTTTTCTCTGGAAAGCACTTGTTAAGAAACAGGTTATACAAATGAAGTTTATAATTATTATTAGAGTATGGATAAGGGATTTCTCAAACTTGTTTAATTAAATAACTGGCCCATTAATTTCATATTATATGAAATATTTTTGCAAACACCTGATTGAAAAGTTTTTTGACTTGCTGGTATTTCTTGCTGGATAGATTCACATTTCAATGTTCTGCGTACCAATTATAGGTGTAAATAACAAATTTCATAATGATATGATATTATATGTATTCTTTGGACAATAGTATGATACTTGCTAATATCACAGTCTGCCACAATTCCATTATGATTTGAATTAATTCAGCAGCGTGGGATAAATATCAGACAATGTCATAAGGATTTGACACATTTATGTCAACATACAAAACGCAACTATTTTAGGGACAGTTCACTCAAAAACACAAACCTTTCACTCTTCCATGAAGCACTGTTTACACATTTTGTGTGCCATGTGCCAAAATTTAAAGCCACTGGCAACGTTTTTTTTTTACCCAAGTACACATGCAGAGGGAAAAACTGTTCAGAACAAGATGTAGATTATTGTGAGTTATCCTCAGAAAATCACAGCAGAACAATCTGTATGGATAGATAGAAAGCAGGAAAGAGGAAAGTTACTTTCATTGTGATGCTGAGTGAACAACAGTCCCTCTAAAAGTGTGTGGTGACAGCCAGGCTCACTCCTGTTAGACTGAAAGGAGAACACAGAAGAATTTCCTCAATAGCTTTGTGTTGACAGTCCCGTCCAGTGAGAGGGGAAGGTCATTGTTTGATCTGCACAATAGAGAGGGTTTAAGGGAAAAAGGAGACCTAAAGAAAGCCAGTCACGTCTCTAGAGTTTGTATTATAGTGTATAAGATAAGATCATAAGGATTTAAGTTGTAATCTGTTAAGAAAACTCATATAAACATTCATAACAGACCCAAAGCTTACTATATTTAAACTACAAAGCACTGAGTGAGAGACTGCCTTTGCCAGTGTTGTTTTAATGGTGTGAATGTGTAGATTCTTCAGACGTTTTAAGCTGCATCTGGATCTAGATCTGCACCAAAATCACACAGATAATGAACAAACTTTTTTCATCCAAGTAAGTGGATGAAAGAGGCCTGTTGTTCAAAAATGTACATTTTTCAGTGTTAGAAAACCATTTTAAAAGTTCCTGGATCCGCATCTGTGCCAAAAACACAACCACTTGTTGGACCAAATTTCATTGGAATCAGCCAAGTTTAAAAATAAGTTCAGGTTAACATGACAGTCCCTTAACTAACTTACTAACTAACAAACAAATAAACGAGCAGAGCAGAAAACCTACAGTACAATACTTTTTTTTTTTTTGATTAGTCGATTAGTTGTTTAGTCTATAAAATGGCAGAAAATGGGAAAAATGTTGATCACTGTTTCCTAAATCCCAAGGTGACGTCTTCATACGTTTTGTCCACAGCCCAAAAGAAACCAGAAGACGGTCACATTTGAAAGAGTGAAATCATAAAATTTGGACATTTGTTGTTAAAAAATGACTCAAAACAATCAATTATCAAAATAGTTGGCGATTAATTTAATAGTTGACAATGAATCAATTAATCAAAAAACTATTGCAGCTCTAGTACAAAGCATCTTTTCTCTTGTTTGAGGCTAATTTTATACATGGTTCCTGATATAAATAAATTTAACAAACTAAACTACTATGTTGTGTAGGGCTGAGGAATATATCAATATTGTATCGATACGATATTGAGATATGAGACTAGATAGAGTCTTAGATTTTTGATATTATTATATCATGATAAGGCATAAGTGTTACCTTTTCCTGGTTTTAAAGACTAAATCATTAAATTGATGTTATTTTTCTGAACATATCAGGCTGTTCTAGCTGTCCTATTATTTGCCTTTAGCCGCTAAGTCATTTTATATTCATCCTTTAAGATTATTTATCAAAAATCTCATTGTTTTAGCCTAACATTCTGTGAAAGGATCAACAGTCGTTCCTACAATACTGTCAAGCTATTTGGTCAAAAATATTGTGATATTTGATTTCGTCCATATCACCCGGCCGTTGGTTAGTCCAGTCTACAAGCAATGCACCATATTCTTTAAGTGATCATATGTTGGTACTATTTGAGAATTGGCAGTATGTTATTTTAGAAAAATATCTATATATTGAGATATATATTGCTTATTGTGGCACAGCCTAAAAACCTTGAGATATTAGTTTGTCCAGCCCTAATGCTGTAGAAAAAAGTATAATGCATTAAGTATGTATATGTGCATTTTATCTGACATAATTACATCAAAAGTGTGCTGTTTCTCCATGTCATATTCAGTACACAGGCCAGTACTATACCTATGTGTTGTACTGAATGTGCCATGTACAGTACAGCATTACCAAAGAAAACTGCATGGGTACAATCATGTATAAAAATCTATATAAAGTATGACCAGAAACATGTAAGACAAAACACACACATCATGTGTGCGTTATAACCTCTCCTCATAAATTCAAACTACAACAGTAAAAGTCCACAGTGAGTTCACTTCAGAGGTCAGATCTCTGTTTCTGCTTATCTGCTGCTGCTTTGACTTTTTGGATGTTGAAGCGATAACTTGGTCTAATTACAGTCCACAGAGTTACAGCTTGTATCCGCTGGGACATTTTTCTTCATTCAAAGAGGGTCAGCTGAAGAAAAACACACAGTCTGGTTGTTTTAGCCTCCTTCAGCTAACATGTCTTTGACCAAATATGGTCACATGGAGATTAAAGGACTACTTTTAAACGCACCTTTGCAACTTTTCTACGACACCTTTAACACAAGTTTGGGGGCTGTTTTGTTTTCGGTACCGGCTTCCTAACCGCTGGGTAAAAGTTTACCCCTCCTGCTGTTAGCTCAGCGCGTCAATAACGCTTCATAAAGCTGTTAAGTTACCTCCGAGTTTCTCCTCACATCCATGGCTGCTGACATTTTCAGATTATAATCCCTTTGCGACGCGTGAATCCGGCTGGTCTGCACGGTGAAAAACTTTGGCTGGTTACCTGCCCTCCTCAATAAACTCCGACTAATGTCTTTCCAACCAAAACCGACAAAAAAAAAAAAAAAAAGAAAGAAAAAAAGCCCTCCTGCCTCCCCTCTCACTCGCTGCCTGCTGCTCTCAGAGGAAGGCAGGACTTGTTGCCGTGGAAACGGGTTGTTTGCCCCCCGCTTTTCTCGGGATTTGTCCCCCCTCCCTCCTCCTCGGTCAGGCATTCAACAGCCTCTCTCGGTCCCTTGTTTATTGTCACGGTGGGTTTGAAGGAGCGCGGATGAATATTCACAAGTAGAAGCTGCTGCTGCCGATGGGATGAAACATGTTGGCAGCAGTGCAACACATTGTCCTGCTGCTGAAAGCCTCCGCTGGGCCCACTGGTCAATAGGAATACATTTCACCACACAAAGATGTCTTTCATTTGACACAGATGAATGTGCAACAACCGGGCAGCAGCCCATAGAGACAGCAGTGACCAAGTTTAGAATCAGCTATATTTTGGAGACATTATCATATATTAAAGGCATTTCTTTGAGAAGATCCTTTACTTAAAGATGGATAAATTAAATTTGTCCGAGCTGTTCCTGAACGCACCAGAGAGATAGCGTGTCTTATCAAATGAGTTACCAAAGTTTTGGGTTGGTGAAGCCTGAGCAAGGCAAAATAATGATAAAAAATAATATAAAGCCACCACCACACACTTCTGGGTCATAAGACAAGATAAGACAAGATAAGACAAGACAAGACAAGACAAGATAAGATAAGATAAGATGAGAATGGATGAGATGAGATGAGATGAGATGAGATAGAACTTATCTTAAGTGATGACTAAAAGGGTTTATGTTATATCAGTCTGTACATAAACTCATATATACATATATGTCTGTTTATATGAGTTTATACATATTTTTTGTTTTGTTTTGTTTTTGTGTTTTTACATTTTTTACACAGTTGCTGTTGTTGTTTTGGGAAAATATTGCATATTACGCCTTTAAGATAAATAGAAATACCATAAGGTGAAAATAGAACATTATAAGTAGTGATGCCGGATATTGATTTTTTTTTTTTTTTTTTTTTTTCAGCCAATATGATAACCATTAATTAACTGCTTCTACTGGCCGATACAGATAACCAATAATTCAAATCAGATATTATTATATCCAACATTTATCAGCTATAATTTCATTACTGGAATAATAAATAGTAATATAAATTACTAAAAAAATGGCACATATCATGTAGGAACTACTTGCTTTCTAGTTGGAAGAACGTAGTACCGGATTTCTGAAAAGACTCATTGCTGTTGATTTTTTTCTCTTTTATTGGCTCTTTGAGTGCCATTTAGTCCCATTATATTGGAGAGAAGGAAGACATCGCTACTGCTGATATCTAAAACTTTGCAACTCACACCAAAACTATCTAGACTGATTAAACAACATGATGGGTAAGAGGAAAAATCAGTACTTTTGATGTGGGTGATTTGATTTGATTGTATAAGTACAGTGCTTGAGTAAATGTTACATTTCACCTCTGGTCATGCATTTAAAATCTCATGTAAGTTAAAGTACACTTGTACTACTATGTAGGCCTACTTAACATAAGTAAAAGTAAAAGTAGTCATTGTCCAGCAGAATTTCCTGTGTTAGTGATAAATTATGATAAACTGTAGAGTTTGCTGGGATTAACAAGGCTGGGAACTTGTCTACACCACTGTGCACCATTTATTCACACCTGTAAAACACACCTGTAAAACAACAACCTGGCCGTGACACAACATCCATTTTTATGCCTTCTGACAGTGCTGTTGATATGTTTACCTACATGTTAAAGGGAACAAGTCCACATAACCATGTGTACAACCTGCATGGCCCCCCACTACCCCATAGGTTTTAGTGAATTATACTTGAATCTATGTAGATTCCACTATAAAATGTCATATATTTTTAAATATTATCAGTAATGCATTTATATGTAGGTCAAAGTAGCATTTTAATGTTGTAGCTGGTTGAGAGGGTGGTTTAATATTTCATATTTTTGTTTACAACATAAGATACTGATCAGATGTGTTATACTACAACATCTTCACTGTAGTTGCAGACGTGTATTTAAAGGACCAGTGTGAAGGTTTTAGTAGCATCCAGTGGTGAAACTGTAGATTGCAACCAACTGAATACCACTCATCTCACCCATCTCACCCTCTTTTTCCAAGCGTGTAGAAGAACCTACAGTGGCAACAAAATTATATCTTCATATGTAAAAGTAAAAGTAAAGCACAAACACATGAAAACATAACTTGAGTAATTTAACATCCACTACAATCTTGTTTTTGCTGACCCACAGTGGTTTCACCTTGCTGCAGTGGTGTAGAGGTGTAGTCCAGGACCCCATGACATCACCTGTGGGTGCGGTTACAGGTGCAACAGCATGCAAAGTAAAATGATTTCTACACACATCAGTGTAGGGTGTAGTCAGAGGTGAAACTTGAAACGTTTAAACAGGGAGAGCAGTGAAACAGTTACTCTTAAAGCACAGTAACTGAGTAAATGTTCACAGTTACATTCCACACTTGCATTTCTCTCAACACATTATACAGCGTTGTTGCTTTGGAGCTGAACCACAGGTCCAAACTTGAGGCGACCACAAAAATGAAACTATTCACCCAAAATGTAAAATCCTCCCTCAAGGTTTGAATTAACTCCAACCAAATTAAACCACTTAACTCTGTCTGTGCTGCGGCTTTAAAGGATTCACAGAGAAATAAAGAGCATCTTTGTAATGTCAGCTCATTGTGTAAACCGTCTCAGACTGTGTACTGTGCACGTTCATTTCCCAGTCAACGATACCACGAAAAGCCACATGAATTCCAAACTTGTATCGTATGTTTCTCGGTGGCCAAGTGGTCGGTGTCCATTAAAAGGTATTCATCTGTTCGGAAGTGAGTAAAGCTTTTTTATACACATGGAGCGTCACGAGAAAAGACAAAAGCAAAAGACATACAGACATGTTTTCAAGCAAATTCCTCAAAAACACCACAGGTCAAACCAAACCAAACAAAACTGCACTGCAGTTGACTGATTTCGAAAAGATAAATTGGGATAATTTTGTAATGATTCAAAACAAATAAACGTTTCTAGTCAAATAAACTTGACATTAATTCAGCTGTACTTGAGAAAATATGTTGAATGGATGAAACTTATAATTATGTTAATTAATGAGAAAAGATTAGTTGATTCCACTAAATTCCTGTGATATTTTTACAGTGTAGTCAAAACAAAGTTTGGTCTTTTGTTTGCTGGACAATTAAAATTGATGGTGGTTGAAAAAAGTTGGAATCTTGGGAATAAAGTTGAAATACCATTTTAACCATATTCTCAACATTTTAATTCTCAACATTAACTTTATTCTTGACATTTCAACTTTATTCTCAAAATGCTAAATTTAAAAAGAACTTCCTCCTTTCTTTTTTCCTTTCTTTAATACTGTCGTACTCCTCGTCCCAGAAAAAAACCCAACACCAAATAACAGAGCGTTTGAGCATGCACGACTGAGCAAACATCATCTGATGATGAAAATTGTGTGATACAGCTAAAAGCTATTAGAGACGGTGTTGTCAGCCGCTTCAAGGTCAAAACTGAACTGTAAATCTCAGCACCAAAGAGCTTCTATTCACAATATATCAGGCAAACTAATGCCAAACCTCATGACATCAAACATGAAATCCATTTATCGTTCTGTGCTGCTGCGTGTAACATCTTCACAGCAAATGTCAAACCACCACCCATCCATAAAACCCGCTGCTTTCAGCCTCTCGGGACATCTTATCATCCCACAGACTTTGGGAACAGAGGAAGTCACAAAAAGCCAGACATCCGTCATCACCGTTCGTAACATCAAGTCAGCAGGAAGCCTATAGAGCTCCGCCACTGTGCAGCTTTTCTCAGAGACCCGCTCAAAACCTTTCAAGGCCTCGTAAAAAGGATTGTCCTTCCTGAAAACGCTGCAAACCCTCAACTGTCTGAGCACAAAAGACAGAGGCACTGGTTGCTCTTTGTGGGATGTTTTACCAGAATGTAACCTAAGCTTGTACTCTCATGGAATTCAATGTTTCCATTGATCGCATTGCCATCTGTATTTCTCATTAAAAGCCACATCCTCTTGTTGCATGACATGGGAGCATCAAACAAAGTTCAAAACAATGCACCATGTATACGCTCACATACATGACAGGACTCTAAACAGCGTTACACGAGGCGCCACAAACTTTAGAGCTATAGTTCATCTGACCACAGAGCTCTGTTACTGTAAATCTGAGGTCTTGCTTCCTGTTTCTCATGATTACACACCTGCTAAAGCCACGGTCACAGGAGAGTTTATTTTCTCAAATAAAATCCTTAAACCTTATGTGTGTTTGTTAAGGATCCACTTTGAATCCTAAATCCTAAAACATTCAAGGGGATTATTCCACAGCTCTATGGGGATTTTTCCACCTACACTCCAAAAATTCACCTCAGATCTTTTCTTTTTTTTTTGGCTTCTGGGCATTCCAGAGGGGTCGAGGGAGGTATGAAAATGTTGAACCCCTTTGTGAAAAGAACAGCAAAAAGTCACTACGCATTTACCTGCTTCAGTTTTAATAATAAGAATATGTTTGGTGCAATAAACACCGTATCTGATTTCATAAACAAGCCTGAGGCAACTCTTAAACTGCAGGATTATGTTGAGTCAGGCTGACGTGTCGAGTCAGACAGCACTGACAGAGAAAACTTGTGTTGCAGAGACATCCTGTCCTCTTTAAAACTGAAGAAAACAGCTTCTCCAGAGCAGCAAAAAATAATAGAATGTAATTGATCATTCTTTTTTGTAACATTTAAAACATTCTGGCTTTACAAAATTAATCACTGGGATTGTATCATGCTGTTATATTCACATATTTAAATGAACAGTTCATCTGCAAAAACAGATAACTTTCAGATATTTTTTTAAATGTATTTTCCTAAATCATTTCATTTGTCGTGCACTGCAAGGAATAATAACAACAGGTGCTGGGCTATTTTGTTAAGATTTCTCAGTTAATTTATTATCTCAGTTATAATCTCAAAGAAATGCCTTTTAGTTAATTTTCATAAATCACGTCTTATTATTGTGCACTCGGGGTAAAATCCATCAACTTGGTGTTGGTTTATTCATTTGAAGAACGGTGTTTATCTGTTTTTGCAAATGAACCTCAGCCTCGAGCACATTTCCCACCTGTTTATTTGACTGTTTAAATCACCTGTTTGTTTGTTTTTGCACTCGTGCTCCTATTTTTCCATTGATCATCATTGGCATGTATGTTGACTAATATGCTCATTATGAAAACTTTTTTAAACAGAGGATAATGCAGATAGATAGATAGATAGACAGACAGACAGACAGACAGACAGACAGACAGACAGACAGACAGACAGATAGATAGATAGATAGATAGATAGATAGATAGATAGATAGATAGATAGACAGACAGACAGACAGACAGACAGACAGACAGACAGATAGATAGATAGTGCTCTGATACCATTTTATATTCTGTCTAAGGAATATTGGTCAATATATTGATATCTGAATTCTTTCCTTCCTATTATCATAGTATCAGCATCAGCATCAGTCCAAGAAATCCAGTATTAGGCTCTATGTGTGTGTTGGCAAGGACGGAGGTGTCTGTCTTTGTTATCAATACTGGGAACTCATTTGTCACAGCTTGCTCCATTATTAATCAGCAGTTCACTGACGGGCCATTTCCACCAACAAAGAACCCGCCCCGTTCCAGTTCAAGCGCCTAATTTTGAACGCTCTGAGCATTTCCACCAAAACTAAATAGGTTCAGAATGCAAAAATCTGGCTCCCAGCTGGAACCAAAAAATTGCAGGTTTCCTTGGTAACCAAAGTGGGCATGTAAGACTGCACAGGTTGCTGTGAGTTGAGCATCGCCCTCTGTTGATGACACAGCCATGCTTATAATGGTTCTGCTAAAATCTGGTGGAAACACGGGCTGATCACTCAGTAGCACCCAAGGAAAACAAAAAGTTTAGATTACAAGGTAACACCAAGGTTCCAAAGATCTTAAACAGAACCACTTTATGTACCAGAGCTAATTCGGTGGAAAAGTGATCAGAGCAATACAAAAAAAATACTCAACAAAGAAAAGAAAGCAACTGAATGACGCATTGATTAGTTTCAATCCACACATTCTTAGATTTATGACAGAATAATTTGAATTATAGTGTTTTGTCTGCAAAGTTTCATTGTTGCCCCCACAATAACAAATGCTTTGAATAAATGCAGCTGCAGTTTCGCAACACATCGTGCCAGCAGAGCACTGAAGAACAAAGTTTAGCACAAGGACATTCCTTTATCTGCTGGCATTTTCACCACACAACAGCTATAATATCACCCTGACTCAGAAACCTTGAAGGCAAACAAATGTAGTCTAATGTTTCATTACACTGGAGTTTGTGCACGAGTGTGTGTGAGAGAGACAGTTTGTCCCTGCAAGCCATAAAAGCAACTGAGGTGAAACTTGTAGGGACATGAATGAAAAAGTAAACACAGGTGAGAACATCAACAATGTGAGCAAATGAGGAGTGCATAATTCATAGGCTGTATTTACATGGATCAAATTCAAAGGCTGAGGCGCCCCCTGTAGCCCGACCAGTGAAAATGCAGCAGTAAAACTCAGCAGAGTTACTTTTCCCCCTCTTAACATCAAACAGATTAGACAGTTCACAAACATCGATGAAAGTCAGCGTCTATCAATAACTTTAAAGTCGGGCATATTGATTATATCAAGAGTACAACAGATCTCAAAACACAAAGGTAAAATCTTCTTCTCTTCTCATGAACTCAACTATCTAAAGATGCTGCAAACACTCTAAGTTGCTTAAAAGTGTTAAAATCTCGTCAGACTTCTATGTTTACAACATTTAACATTTAATGAGGTGAAACAAAGCACCTACCTGTGACTCTGTGTGGTTTCAGAGTTTGTTCAGAGATCCATTCTTTCAAACTGTCTGTCTGTGTCGCTTCTCTCTGTGCAGCCTGAAAACTGAGTTTTTTTTCTCTTGCGGAAAAATAGTCTCCTCCGACTGAACTTCATGCAATGACTGAGGGGGGGAAAAAAAAGGAAAAGTAGACTGCACAGGAAATGATGACGCAGCTGTATGGAAATCATTTTAGTTAATACGAAAAGAAGATGCTGAGGGTTGTTCAACATTTGCAGGATAATTGTTAAATGTAGTCACAGCTGAACAGATTAATATGAAGACTGTAACCCAGCTAATAAAAGTCATTTCAATCTGAATGTGCTGTAAATTATTAGCATGTCATATCAAACTATAAACACTGATAAAGAGGGATTTATATTTATACATATATATATATATATATATATATATATATATATATATATATATATATATATATATATATATATATATATATATAAAACTGTATTGACCGAGCAAGTTGAGCCCCTGCAGTGTTTTTCTATAAACTGTCAAAGTGCCAACAACACAGTGAGCAGAAATCATTCTAGGCTGGATTACTAACTGGACAAAGTGTGCAAATACTCTGCCAAAAGTAAAAGTCCTGCATTTAAAGAAAGTCTTAGGTAAAAGTATAAAAGTATTAGCAACAAATTACACTTAAAGTATCAAAAGTGTAAGTAGGGGAGGCTGGGGAAAGTTGGAACACTTTGTTTTTCTCTAAAGGTACAGTTACAACTTGTTAAAAAATACATTAAATTTCACCAAACAACTTTTGCCATTAGTCTCAATAAGCATAGAATTCTGAAAATATATGCTGCATTAAATAACAATTATTGAGTGTAAGAGAGGTAGAATGGAATAATGTGCAACAAATTTGATTGAACATATTTGTATAAAACTGCAGTTGTTGATTGATTGAATTGTTATTATTGAATATAATTATTATTGTATTATTGCATTAATGTTTTCATCACCTTATTATAGCAGCTGGTAAAGGGGGAGCTAATTCTAACTACATTTATCCTGCTGCATACATCATAAATTTATTATATCTAAATCATAATATGATTCTCCAAAGTAATTTATTACTAAAGCTTGAAAATAACTATAATGGAATAAAAAAGTATATTTTTTGTTTCTGAAATGTAGTGGAGTAGACTTTTAAGAAGCAGGAAATAGAAATACTCAAGCAAAGTGTAAGCAAGTGTACTTAAGTATAGTACTTGAGTAAATATACTTAGCTACTGTCTACCACTACAGAGTGGAAATAATTTTGTGGTAATTCAGTTACAAATTTGTTTGGTAATATACACAACAATCATGTAGTTTTTAGATAGCGAGGGCCTGACACTGGATCCTGTATTTTTACGAGATCTTGAGGGATGGTTTTATAATTGGACCCTGTGTCCAAATCCAATTAATAATACCTTAAATATTTCAGTGTAACTGTGGGCAAAATGAGTTGGGGAATATGTGTATGGGTTCACCTAGGGACACTTTAGCAGGTTAATCCAGTCTTTGTGTACATCACACAATAAAAACAATGAGTAGGCCGTGATCTATTTAAAAGTACATCAGCGTATTCTCTCTCAGAGAGGTGGTGAGAAACGCTGACATAACATCACCAAACTACCCGCAGGTTTTAACTGCTCACGTACCAACTGGTAGGTACCTCGTTCTTCCAGTAGACCTTTTGCACAGCAGTCATTCTGATATGAAACAGTAAGCGCAGGTCTTACCTATGATACTGATCAAGGTTCAGTTCCATTCAGAGCAAATGGGTGCTGCTGTTGTCCATGTGTGTCCATGATGTCCTCACAGGAAAGACTCTGCTACACTAAAAGGAACAGCAATAAGTTACTTAGCATCACTGGTGTTTACCTTATTTCATATCAATATGGCTGCTGTGGAAAAAGATCCCACCGAAAGAAAATGGTTCGGCCCACAGCTACTGTAAAGCATGAAGAAATTCCAACACATTACAAATGCAAGAAATCACAAATATTACATAAATTTATTTCAAAGTTAAAGGTATCACATATACAATAGTTAAGAACACTTTCAAAGATCTCCCAACAGTGGTTCTTCATCCACTCCGCCCCAAATATACACAAAATAAACTTCTCTGAACTCAGGATGTCATATTAACGCTGCCTGTTAGACAACAAGGACCTTCATAATGTAACTGATACTAATAAGCGCACAGAAGTGCCAAAATAAAAGACAGATAGATCAGTTAGGCAGTTAAAGAGGGTACTGATTTCCAAGGGTTTTCAACAGATGAGGATCAATAGCACAGCTACGTTTACTATGACATCACCAAGAAATTGCATCGATTTCAGTGAAACTACTTTTCAAATATCAAATGTAATGTAATGTATTAAATGGTGGATTTCCCTCCAGTTATGAGACATTAAACATGATGGTAGGAATGAAGGGTTGAAAACACATTTATAAAAGGTTTATTATAAAACATGCATTTTCAAAGAAGGCTGACAGATTTTTATTTTACAGTATTTCCTTTTCCCTCCTGTGGTGTGAGCAGTAGTTCCAAGTTATATTAGTTTATGGGTGGAAAATACCCAGAAGCTACATGTTAACAGGTCATTACAGGTCCAGTTATTCAGCCATGAGGAGTGGCACCAACCAACATCTGGACGTTTTACTCTGAAAGCCAGTTTGGCTTGTAAAATTGAAAGACTGGTCGGCTCAGGACTGATGGGATGCCCCTTGACACTGTGGCCAGAAAGAGCTGGAGGATGTTATAAAAAATTCACTTGAAACATTTATTATTATCTTACATTTATTAGTCTCTACCATCAAATGTTTCACTGCAAATTCTCTGGTGACTTGGCGCTTCTGCAAACCAGACAGCAGGCAGAGAGGAAATTCAGCTTTTGGAAACGCTTATTTAAGACTGTTCATTCAGGATTGTGCAAAAATGAATTCACTGTAATCTATTGTGCTGCCTGCAGACTAAATAAGAGCTCCCAGCTTTGATTTGACATCTGCCAGGGACGTCTGCTCTACAGATCCAGATTTCTTCACCATGTTCACCTCAGAAGTGTTGCATTTGATGAGATACAAACCACAAATGAGAGAGAGGAAGCGATATAAACTGAGGGCTCTGTCACAGTGTTTTTTTTTTTTTCTTTTTTGCTCTACCAGTACTAGAACTCTCGCTCACAGGGCAGTTTAACTGAGAACAACATGGCGGTCGAACACGGACTTCCTCTGTTCTTGGACCTGCCTCCTCCAGCGCTGCTGGGCATGTTCCACTTTGTTGAGCATGTTGGGTCGAGAGTGTGAGCGGGACAACACGTTGTGAGCGTTGGCAAACGGCTGCTGGTCCTGAAAAAACAAAGTGGAAAAAACAAAACAAAACATGATTAGCCTCATGGGTATGACAGATCAAAGGTCTATACAACTGCAGGGTCATCCTGTGTTCTCCTTTTGTGATTCTTTTACTTTGAAATGCCCTAAAAGATAAATACTTCTTGACTACATCCTTGGCTTGATGTGAGTGTGTCTGCCATAGGCCAAGTGACTTTCTGTTTTCTCCAGTTTATTTATTTCAGTTCAAGAGCACGACTATAAGCACCTTGTATTTCTTCCTGTAATCCCCTTTAGCTGTTCTAAAATCATGTAAACCACAGAGTTGTATGGATTATTGCTTTCTGTATTTTAGCATTCTTACAATGATGAAGAAGGGAAGAAGAAATTGAAAACAACAGAGACTAAACTGATCATAATATGAGACATGTCAGGATTTAGTTGACTTACCACCTAAACAACATACTGGTGGAAACCTTGTACTATTGCTATATTGTATGGCAGAATATACTTTGGCTCCTGACTCTTTTTTCTGACTTTCTATCCCATTAAATCTCCTTTAAAAACAAATTAGACCTACATTTTTAATGAGTTCTTTATTCTCTGTTTCTAAACAGTGCTGCAGGGGTGATGTATTTTTGTAGGTCGACTAAGTTAGCATGTTAGCATCACTCTGGCTCGCTCTACAAAAAAAAAGGATTTTTCCATTGGCTTCTGAATTAGTGTATCTACTGACACATTTCATGTTGTAGAACAAAACTTGACAAAGTTTGAGTTAACCACCAGCCTCATTTCAGACAGATTACAAACAAGCCAGTGACTTTCCAGGTTCTAAGACTCATTACTGCAGCTCTTTATACTTTCAGCTTCAAGTTTTGCTTTGGTTAGTAACATTTTATTTTGCTATCATCACTGGATTTTATGTCATTTAATAACTTGTTTTTAGATAAGTGCTATAAAACTGAAGTTGCTATTGTTATTATCAGGAAAAAGCATGCAATAAAAAGGCAATGTAAGAACAAGCTTAGGAGGATCCCAGCCACAGTCTGTTTCCATTTGTGACCAACATTATCAGTTGGGCGGCCTCTGTGTATTAAAGACTGAATAAACATTACAAGCCCACCCTTTCCTCCATAATTAATGGAGCAGCAGTGTTTCCGGTTATATTGGTCTTGTTTACAGATCTCTCTCTCACTTTGTTTTGCTTTCGGTGACAGTTTAAAAGCTACTGTGTCACAAATCGTCTAAACTCTGGGTCGATTAGATAACTGTAGTATTATTGCCATAACATTTCTCTAACAGTAGTAATTTCCCTGTTCTGCTGCTGCTCCAAACAAACAGCAAACCAGTAACCTCTGTAACAGTATCTTTACCAGAACATTTGCATTTATTTCATTAACCTAATTTCTGGCAGTAATCTGGTGATTGATTTTGTCATCTTCTCTTTATTTAACAGTATCACACTGACCATATAAAAGATTTTCCTTCTGCTTAGTCACATTTTTACGGCAAAAGCTTTTTTTTTAAAAGCGAAACTTCTCATGTAACACTTCCTCTTGCCTGAACTCTGCCAGTGAAAACACCGAGTGCTCAGTAGGACAGTTCCCTTCTCCCCTCAGGCAAAGGCAGTCTCTGTTTCCCTTTGTAAATATCTTAACACTGTGTGGTTGTCATACCAAATTTATTTACAGTTTTTTGAAAGCACTTTGTTCTTGTCAATGGCATTTGCTTCCTGAAATAGTTAGGAATGGAAATGACAACTATTATCATCCACTAGATTACTGTTAGAAATTTAGGGCAATAAATCTGAGTCTGTTTTTATTTGCACTGCAATTGCGAGATTACTCAAAAACCCCCAGTTTACTTCAAGGTGGTTCCTCTCTACTAAATTCTACACATTAGTGGGAACTGGCTCAACCTGTTAAGTGATTTTATGTTGCCACTGCAAGATTTGAGATGTCAGTGATCATTCTTCACTGCTTGGACAGATTTTCCCTGGCCTTTGTCATGCCCATGTTTACATAAACAGTCAGGTTTTAATCAGCATAAATCTAGCTACATTAACCCAGCTTCTTTTAATCACAAGATCTGATAATGAAACCTGTTTTCTCAATTTAATGACGCTAGTCTCATAAGCACATAGAGATAGTGTGCTGGGAAGAGACAATGGTTAAAGCTGTCTGCATCAGGCACTGCTGCAGCTCTTTTCCTGTGATTGTGGTTACTAATGGATCTGATACAGAGCGAGGAAGCATTTTTAGAAACTATGCATCACTCCCTGTGTTAGGAGTAGGTTTTAACAGGCAGTGCTGCTTGCAGCATCTGTTCAGATGGGACCAGCTGCAGTGACCCTCTGCCCAAATAAACTGCTGCTGATTTCACCTACTGGCTGTCGGTTCAGAAATGATGTGTTGTATTTTATATGTAATTTGGTTGAGGCACTGGTAGTAGATTCCAGATCCACTTCTGAAATGGCCTTGAAAGGTGAATCACATGAAACTTTTTGTGTGAAGTAACATTACTGAAATTCTCAAGATAAGAACAAATTCAGAGCAACTTGTTTTCTGGGTAAAAGGATGTGACAGGACCATAATTACCATAATATAAAGCATTATTGCACCATTTTACTGTGAGCTGCAAGGCTGTATTACTCAAAGGAGCACATACCCCAACGTCATCGTCACTTTGGATGAGCTGTGAGTGTCCGAACAGACGCCTCTTCAACATGGGCTCCAGCAGAGTCAAGTACACCATGTAGAGCAGCAGCAGGCCCAGAATTGAAAGGTACATGATGATGGTGACCTAAATGTATGATTAATGAATGATTACTGACGGGTTTGATTTCCTTCAACATGACAGAAAACACAGTGAATTAAATGACAAGCAGTGCTGAAACAATTTGCTAACTAATTAATTAGCTGATTTACAGACAAATTTTCTACAATAATTCTAATAATCTATTAATAATTTAAGGCATACATCAGCCAGAAATGTCAAACATTCACTGTTTCAAGCCTCTCAAAATTGAGGATTGCTGGCTTTCCTGTTTTAGTAATAGTAATTTGAGTACATTTGGGTTTTGAACTCTTGTTTAGACAAAAGAAGCAATTTGATTGATTAACTGAATTTTTCACCTTTATCAGGCATTTGATAGACCAAAGTATTACATTTAAAAAACTTCACTGACAACTTACCTTAATGGTCCCTGAGCTCCTCTCTTCATATTTACACTCGCAGCGTAAACAGTACGCCTCCACGTCTTTTCCATCAACCGGCATGGGTTCAACAACATGGAGACAGTTACTGGAAAAAAAACAAGAAACAATATTAACAGACTCCTAATGTGCAGGAAATTGACAGCTCATACTGTTAAAGGAAGTGTAGTGAGTCATCACGTAACGTACCAGTCTTTGAGAGAAACATTTTGGTTGTAGATTTGCCCCTCGATATCTCTGTATGGGGGGCAGATGCATTTACAACGGATGTCTTCAGAATTCTGTAACAGACAGATTCCATGCTTCATTTCTTCTTCTTTTCCTTCTTCACACATACCCACACATTCCAATCTCGCTTTTACAGATAAGTTTTTGTTTTGCATCTCATTATTTTACATTACTCCCTTTCCTTCTCTTTGTCATTTTAATCATACTTAATTTCTGTATTGATTTTATGTAATATTATATTTTCATGTCATTATTGCATATATTGTAATTTTCATATTGTTTCAGTTTTACTGTTTCGCTGATTTTAAAGGACTAGTGTTTAGGATTTAGTGGCATCCAGTGGTGAGTTCACAGATTACACTTAATCTGCATCCCAAATCACATACTCTACAGTACATACCAATTATGCGTAGTACTGTTCAACATACTTTTGTGTAAAGTAACAGTAGTGTGCATCTTTTTGTACACACTGTTCAGTATGTATCACATCACTTCCTGAGAGCCTCCTTTCCAACTCAAGATGCCAAACCAGTGTTTGGTTTGTCTGTTTTGGGCTACTGTAGAAACATGGCACTGCATCATGGTGGACTCATAGACTTACTATAGAACATTATAAATATATTATAATTACATTATAACATGTCTATGGGTGGACTCCATGACAGAAGACCTGCGTCCTCTTTGAGAATAATTGGTTAATTTTAAGATAATCCACTACTGAAAACACACTGATGAAAATTATATTCCCATTTTGCCATATTCTGCCAAGAAATCCCCAAAAGTCTCAGATTAGACCTTTAAAACATGTGAAACTCTTTGTTGACTTCATGGTTTTAAAAAAGAGCTATATGAATGCTTTTGTTAGTGGTAGTAAATAGTGGTTTACTATATCAACTCACAAGCTTTGTTTTTAAATGTAAAACATGTTATACATAGCATATTATAAATATTCGTTTGGTCTTGTCGTCTACACATGCTGTTGCAGTGACAATACTTTCTGTATGCTTATCCAAACATGTTTTGGTTAACGTTATATTACAAAAATTACTGATCATACAATGAATTAGTGATTGACAAATAGCTAAAGATATGTTAGCTACCCGACATACGTAACTTGAAGTCTACTGTAGCCGACTCAATGGACTGACACATTGGGCACACTGAGCTAACAGCTAGCTAAAGCTAACAAGGCCGTATACAACGGCCCTGCAATAAATCCTGCCTTCATGGGGGTTATAATGTTGAGCTTTCATTGGGCAGGTAGCGGAGTTCACCTAGTAAACGGGCACTGAGTGTATATGATTATTATTGCCATAATTCAAGAATCCACGGTCCTGTCTAGAAGAGAAGACTTGATTTGCGAAACTCTCGCGACGTTTGCAAGTGTTGTTTCTTATTTATGTAAGCTACATTGTACAAATTTGTGTATATGTTTTATGACTTGACAAGGCTGTTGTGTACAGTCTGGGTAGGTTCAGGGACAGAAAACACTTGGTAAGCGTTAGAGAAAGATTATGATTAAGATTATGTCTTCGGTTAAAAACTCGCGAGATCTTCAGCGGGTCTGGGGTTCCCTTCTAGATACGACCGCAACCCACAGCGTTAGCAACATCTACAACTGTCGAGAAAAACTCATGATATTAAGACTTAGCTCGACAGACAATTACCATTCAAAGGACATTTAGACAGAGGATAATCATATTGACTAAGCCCACGGCATAATTTTCTCTCAAACGCTAGCTAACCTTTTTAACGTTAGCCTTACCTTCGCTGTCACTTGACTTAACAGCACAAAACAAGCCAGAGAGAAAACCTCGAGGAGAAACACAGACTTCATCTTTCCAGTTTGTCGCAGGTTTCCAGTTTACAACCGTTAATCAGCCGCTCAACTGTTTCCACAAACAACGACAACAGTGTAAAAGAAACGCCCTAATAACAACTGACGATGTTTGCCATACAGGTAATTCAGGGATAAACACCGTCAGCCTTCCAGCAGCTGACTTGTAGTTTCCGGAGATGGCGGTCGGCTTGTTTCCGCACACAAGACCTTAAGAGCGCTCGATTATTAATATGATCAGGTCCGGGCGGGCGGTGAAAGGCCAATTATCGGTTGTTACGCGGCGCTACACACCGCCCTGTCTGTTGACCGGGTGAGTAACCGGAGGATAAAACGAACGTCAATCTCGGTTCGGCATTTTTGCAAACAGTCAGTCAGTTTAGATATGCATTCTGAACTGGTTATGATGTATTATAACCATAATGAGATTTATAATTATAAAATGTCAATGAGTGACAAGTAGTATGATACTTGACCTCATTATAAAATGCTTTATAATATATTGTGATTACTTTTAAAAAGCACAATGGCTGTTATCAAGTATTATATTGTGATTATATACTACTCTAAATGGTAACTTTTCATATTTATTATTTTGGCACTCCTATGAAGCCTTACGCCAACAAATGTTAGTTAGTGACCATCGAGAACTAAGTATTACGATACTTGACCTTATAAATCATAAAATGCTTTGTAATTATGGCAGGATTATTGGTATAAAGCATTATGAATAGTTATGAGTGCTTAAAACTATACTTACACATCTCTGTAAGCACAGTTTAATGCATTGTAAGTGTGTTTATAATGCATTATGACATGGCTTTGATAAATACTTGATTCTCATTGATCAATTACAGCATTGTAAGGTCTGGGGTTTTTTTTCTGCATAGCATCCTGCTGTTGTGAAGAACAGATGGTTGCTATCATAGTTCTAATCATAGGCTCTGGAGAGCAAAAACATAATTTTTTAAATCAGTAATTTTTGTTGAGTTGTTGGGTTTTTTGGTAAGCAACTGTGGAATAAGTGGAATAATGTACAAAGAGCAGATCAATATTGTGAAATAAACTCCTTCAGGATGATTCACCCTGTATTCTGTATCACCTTCTCAATAATAACCTGTTCACTGTACAATAATATATAATATATTTTATATATAATAAATAATAAATCATGTAAATGGGAATTGATACAAAAAGATTATCATACACGTCTAAAATGAGTAGGTCGTATGTACATTTTTAATTACAGGTAGAGCAATTCATGTAACTGTATCTTTTCATACCTGAATAAGAGAGTGGAGTGTTCTATATGGTCTTGCTGATGAATATATCTAATAACTAATATCATATATAATATAATCCAACAGATCACCAATAATATGTGTGTATGAAATATGTTTACACATGGATGAAATGCAGCTGTTTTGTGCCACAAAAAAGGAAAAATAATAGTGGGAAAAGGGAATAAAAACACCAACTAAGTTTCCTATCTTTATTTACAGCATATTAGATGTACAAAACCATAAAAATATACATACATGTGTCATCTAAGGCAGGTGAATAGCTCAATTCTATTTTACAGGACTTTTCGTTTATTTTCTGACCTCACATCGTTCAGTCTCTCAAATCACATCACTCCCAGAGTGTCTGCAGAGTGAACAGTTGTCTTTGGTTGCTAGTTCACAATACATAATGTACTGATACATACTGGTGTCATTTTGTAGGAGCAGTTGGTGTCTCATCATGAATGCATTAAAGCCGCTGCAACTGTTGTGGAATTTTTTTTTTTTTTCAGTACAGCAGCTCTCATTCATACACCTTGAAACATCAAATACATGACCACCGTTTTGCAGCAATGCTACACTGTCAAAAATGTACGTAGTTGCTACAATACATTAGCGTTTCACCTAAAACTTTTTACATCATATACAAAACATTCATCAGAATAATTGCTCTTGTGGTGCCACTACTTCTTTAGTAGTGCTAATGTTCCCGAGAAAACATTTGTGCTATATTTGTTTCTGAAATTTAGCAGTAATTCTGCCAATTAAGCTCTACCTGTGAAAGTAGCCTATGTTAAAACTAGATACACACTCTATATACATTATTGCTGACATTCAGTATATATCTCTTAAGCTACCGTATTTGTTTTAGCAAATGTCTCATAAGGCTGGTGTGTACGGTATTTACCCATATTCACACTTTGGATTTGAATCCTGAGATGGCGACTTTAAAATCTAAAGGACCGTATAGTGTCATTATGTTGTTAATTAAAACATGTTTCCAAAGATCCAGATCCCAGTCTGAGGATGCCTATGTATGTACACATCCTGTGACACTTTATTACTGCTCATATCTCCCTCTTAAAGCTCCAGTTAAAAGTCCACTTGCTTGACTTGTCCACTTTCTCTTCAGGATCAGTTTTGTCAACAGATAACTACAGAATATTCTTAAAAGTGTCAGTGGATAAAGCAGATACTGTGGCCAGTATCTAATATTGGCTTTTCATGAAGTATCCAGAAATTGGACCATCCTATGGGCGAAGGAATCTCAGGACTTTGGAGCGCAGGAAGCGGATGAAGGACTTGGGGAACATTTCTCTTGATTCTTGTGCCGTGTAGTTGAAGAAGTTCTGTGGGTGGGCCAGCACGTCAAACAACGCCTTCATGAGTTTCTTGTCCTGATGAGAAAACGCACTGCATTAATGGAAAGCCATAGCACTTCAGCAGCAGTCTTTACTTTCACAAGTCTCCAGAAGAGGGCGCTACATGCTAACTGGAGACTAAGTACAGAACAAACAGAAACACAGATCATTAAGTGGAAGATATTGTAATCTGAATACTCAGTGCTGGGGGGGCCTGATGGGAACCATATAATTGAAATGTCACTGGTTTGATTTGATTTGATAATTCTTTATTTCTTTATTGCTTTTATCACTCTGATAAAAAACAGTACATGTCAAAAAAGACACTTTAAAATCATCTATGACTGCTGCAGAAACATTTTTCTCCTCTTTTTTTTTTTTTTTACCTCTTTTTTGTATTTATTTGTTTTCTGTAACTCTTTATGCTTAGGGTATATCATTTATGAATGTATATGTCACTTCATGCATGTCAGAGCATGAATTTATTCTTGTAGTACTTTATATTGTAATCATGATTAATGAAGCATTACATCTTCATCACTTCAACATGTTTGTGGCCCTTCAAAAAAAGTGGTGACCCTCAGTTTTTACCACTGGTGAGTAAAATATGATAAATTGAGAATTGTGTGTATTTGTGGCTTGTACATACACGGTACATACAATTTTACTTTACCTGACTAAATAATTAATGATTGACTTAGAGTCCAAAATTATTACCTAATTTGTATTTTTTCAAAATACATAATGCCAAAATATACAAAAAGACTGACTTTCATCAGAATTCAACATAATTGTGCTGCACTGAAAAAGACCTCTGAAAAAGACAGTTAATAACTTAGAAATTGTTATGATTGAAATACCTTAGTTGTTGCATTAATTAACATGTTGCTCTTGCATTAAGCTATGAAATACTATTCTTGCACATTCCTGATAATTCATGATGTACCACAGGAGTTAATTCCTGCTTTTTCTTGCATGAAGTGATATATGAATTCATGATAATTCATGAACTTATTTATGAATTATTTATGTTTTCCTTGATTAGTGATGTAACTGAAAAGCTATGAATTAAGATTTTAATCAATATATTAATTCTTGCTATTGAATGACATAGCAATTAAACACTTACATTGACATTCACAGCATATGTTAGATTTATTATAGAAGGAAAATTACAGGTGCAATACAGATAATGAGCCAATCTATATGTGAAACCTTGGAATTTCTCTGGCTGTAACTAAATTTCTATCTCACTCTGGTCCAAAGAGAGACAAAAACCATGTGTGCTCTTTGTTAAACATTTGTACCTACATACCTTGAGAATTTCCTGGTGATTCTCTGAAGCATATAATCTTCCATCTCTTACTATGTCTTCTATCAGTTCTTGGTAGTCCTCTGAATACAAAAAATGAACAACTCATTAATTCACCTGCATAACACACTGAGGTAGCAGCCTCATATTTGTAGCACAAACCATCACTTTTCTCTTCTCACCATCATATGTCACATATGGGACCTGGAAGCCTTTCCCACTGTTTCCCTCGTTGGACCTGAACTGTATCCAGAGCCTCTTGGAGCGGGAGGTGAAAGCGATGGGGCGTTCGTATGTCTGACAGGTCTCGTAGGTCGTCACAGAGTTGGACAGAGCTGTGAAAAGACGATAAGAGCGTCTGTAATGAGCTTACAACATAAATACTAGTAGTCTGCTGTAATCCCAGTAAGATAAATAAGATAATGACACTTATTTATAACATTTACAAATGAATACACTCACACATGCAGTTAAAACTTACAGCTTTTTCTCATCACTAGGTAGTCTCCACACTCGTCCTCAATAGGCAGGTAGATTTCTGGGACGACAATAAGGATCCTGCGTTTGGGTGGTGGGTTGATGGTCCAGGTGCACTCCACGTTGGCTGGGTAGTTCCCCGGGTAGTTGGGGGACTCGATGTAACCAGTAAAATCTCCCAGCTCTCCTCCACACTGTCGGTCTGTAAAGTCACACAGATCATGTCTCAAATAGGATTTTTTTTTTTAAATCGTGGTGCAGCCAGGTGAATTATCTGGAACTGAATCCCAAATTGGACAGACATATTTACTTTTGCATTGCATGATGTTAGTGGAGCCATCGAAGTCGGTGGTGGTGTTTCCAGGACAGGCGACACAGTAGTTCTGACCAAACTCTCCCTGATACGTGCCCGTGGGACAGCGGATGCAGCGGTGCGTGCTGGTGTTGTAGTAATGTCCTGGAGAGCACTGGACTGCAAGAGCCAACGACAGGGACAGAGAGCTGTTAGGTGACATAATGTGATGAATATTTACTGTTGGGTTAATCTGGGCAATTCAAATACAGATGTTTTTAATCATCACTTGGAGGATTACATGCTAATCAATGGGTTTAGAGAATATTCTGCCATACTGTGATAAAATCTTATCAAAAACCCATTAGACACATTTTCCATTTCGAGACTTTTCCAGACTGAAATTTCAAGATTTATCTGTAGATTTTTCAGATCATATTTGACATTAAGAACTGTGTCCACGGAGACAATTATGAATGCAGCCATAAAGGTTTGGTCTTCCTAACATAGAAAATTTGGGCAGTTTAGTTTTCTGGGAACTCTTGTGGTTCTGTGTATGAACACAATTTAAAGATGCTGCTGCATTTTCTTTCAAACTAATTTGGTCACAGATGTCTGTGTTTGAAACAGTTATAAGGCAGGCAGAGTTGTGTTTGAGCGTGCGTTCAGTTGCACACCACACTTCTTGCCTTGCTTTAGACAACATTAGACTCGCTCTGGCCCGCACTCTCTCATACGGTGGCAAACATTTTGGCTGATCCAACGGCATGAAAAACACTCTGCATGCATGATCAGTTTATTCTTAGAAATTCTGTATTTTATATTTTAAAAACAGATTAGACCACACTTGAATAGGGACAATAGTCTGGAAACACAACTATTTTTTTTTTCATACTCTTTTTTCCATACTTGGATAAACTGGAATTACTCAAATCAATCACTTGATGTTAATCTGTAACCTACTGTAAAGAGAGGAGAAATGAGACATGGTATTTTTATGTTTATTTTCTGATACTCCTAACACAGACTGTGGGGGAGGGTTTCATCTTTTGTTCCATCTGTTTTGTTGCTTTGCTTGAAAATATGGAACATGGAGACAATTGTTATTTTTGGATACCGTAGCTATTTGTGCCTAGAAACAAAAAAACACTGTTATCAAGCTGAACCCAAAACTTTTCCCTCAGTTCCTGAATGGTGCGTAGTGTTAAATAGACACAAGTACCCAAATGTACAGACAATACAACGACTGCAGAGGGTGGCAAAGTTCCTCTCAATATCCAAACGAGCTCCACAGACTCACCAACCAAACGACACTGTTCTGATATTAAGCTGAATTAAAAGAGTCAAAAAACTTTTGTTTTTTTAACCATAGATGGGTCACTTAATCTAATAAGTATGAGAGGCTTTTCTAAATGTTCTCAGCTCCAAAAGAATAATTTCATTCCCCCATGTATGTTAAAACATGAGACTACTACATGAAACTATGTGGAGGTTAAGTGGTTTTTCATTCTCACACCTTTGGTCTCACACTCCTGGAAGGTTACAGCTCCGCTGTGCTTGGTGACCAGGTTCCCTCCACAGGCAAAGCAGGAGGTGCGTCCCACTTCAGGTTGATATGTTCCCAGTGGACAGGGCAGGCAGGGGATGAAGCCGTCATGAGAGTACTGACCGGGGGAACACTGACCTGAACAAACACACACACACAAACATTTGGTCAAAACAGAGTGTGGACTGTTGTTATTGAAGTTTATCTCTTTTACAAAGCTTTTAGAGCTACATCTCTCGGATTAGTTTGATGTCAGTGTCTTTTTTGTTATATTTCATATGAAGTATAAGAGAAAATGCTCCCACTTCTCTCGAGATAAAAACCTATTGCTAAGCTTGTGAAAATGTAAATGGTATGACGCCATGTTTTATCTTGAAGTGCATCACCTCTCACTGTCATAGTGTAACTCCTGGGTGACTAATACAAACTGGGAGCCAGTGGGAGTTTGCTGATAGCTCTTGTTGTTTAGTCTGACAGAGGAGATGTGATCTGGGATTGAGCCACAAAGTGACTCTGATAACAGTACAGGAGGAGACCAAAACATGGTGGCTCCTTCAGCTTTTATTCAGGAGCTCACCTTTTGAATTCAAATACATCTTCAGCATCTAAAAGCTCAAGCTTCTTTGGCTTTACACAAAGCAGAACATCTGCAGGGGAGAGATCTTTATCAAGGCACCATCACTTCCTGTGTGGCTCATATTCACAAAACTATTATCTGCATTTTGTGTCCTTCTGTGACTTCATTGCTTTTTCTGCTTTTTGTTTATTTGTTCTAGATTTCCCCTTAGCTTATGTATTATCTGATTTTTGTTTTGTTTCTTTGTAAATACTATTTCTTTTAAGGGCTGCACAATTTAAGCTATTGTCACTGGCACTGGGCGAAAATCTACACATCATATTTGAAGATGTTCTTAAAAACACTACACCATGAAAGAACATCTTCCTATGATCTTTAAAGGAATAGGATATACTGGGTGTCCTTCTTGAGAGTTAGATGAGGAGATCGATACCACTCTCATGTCAGTACAGTAAATGTAAGAGCCAGTTATCTTAGCTTAGCACACAAACTGGAAACAGCCTAAAACTCCCTAATTAACACATTTTCTTAACCATTCCTTCAACGGGTTCTTATTTGTAATCCCCCTAATATGACTATAGATGAAACTGTTAACAGTCAGGTAGGGAAAAATGGCGCAGACCCTTGATGGCTTACAAAAGAGCCATCATAACTACGTACAGTGAAGGCAAGTGAACTTCAGGCCCCCCCCCTTTCCCACATTGTAGAGCAACTTATCTTAAATAGTGTCTCTCTGTAAGTTATTAGGAGAGGACTGATTTCATAATGTGGGTCTATCATGCAGCTATGTCATCAGTCAAGTACCAGTAAGTTTAGCATTCAAGCATGAAAGTGTATGGTCTGAGTTATGTGGTACAAATCTGTTTTTTTATTTTTATTGCTCACATGTAACTCAGATCTGTTTTTTTTCCTGACAGTGTGAACAGCACAAGTCACATGGATTCTGATCTTTTCAATTTTGACTTGGGTCCACTTCAGATGTGGTCCTGGATCAGATACAGATTTCATTTTTTAGAGTGCACCCTCAGTGTGAACAGTCCTATCCAAATACGTGCAACTTTTATGACACTCGCCTGAGGCATCTTGCCCCAAGACTCTTGCGTAGACAGACGTAGTTAAAAGTAGCCCTTGACATCCTGAAATTCTGGATGGGAAGCGATTCACATCACAATCCCACCACTCTTGACTCTGACTTTATATCCACACACATGCCTCTGTACAGATGCAGCCATTATTAAAAATGTGTTTCTTTTTCTCCTCATCCTTGTTATCATCTGCTCACAAATTCACAGGCTTCCACAGCACATCGTCTTATAAATGAAACTGTAAACGGTGACTTCTGTGGCCAACATGTTTATTTTTGAACAACAGCATGTTGCGTGTGAAGCCCTTTTGCACGTGTGGGTCATTTCAAAATTCTTCCTTATCTGAAAAAGGATCTAAAAGTTCTTTACGGCATATATGTGATTTGGAGTTACATGAATAAAACGGACCGAACCTGACCGTCTTACCTCCACACTCGGACATGTTTCGAGCTCCAACCACCTTGGACACTTCTCTTCCTTCAGGTCCAGGACAGACCTCACAAGACATCTGTCCCTCCTCATCCTGATACGTCCCAGCTGGACACAACACGCACCTTCCCTGATCGCCATCAAAGTACGTCCCGACACTGCAGCTCACTGAGGAATTACACAAAGTTAGATTAAAGGTTATTAATTCAATGATTTACTTGTATATTTATACAGGCATAGGTGAACCCCTGACTATACACACAGTAAAATTTAACTCAGGCCCGCAGTGTTTCTGCCAAGGAGCTGCCAAGCTTGTGGTTGTCTGTCACGTCTCTGAGAGCTGATAGTTTTGTCTGTGCGCTGTGGTGAGTTTAAAAAAAACATGTTGTCTAAATACTTAAACACATCCATTATTCTCTCACAGAGAGCACTGTGATGTGTAATCGAGTTGAAACAAATTTAATTATTTAAGCCGGAGAAATCAGTCATTTTCCTCACAAAAAGAAAACAAACACTCAAGTTAAGACACCCACAACAGTCTGAAGTGTCTGGAACATGTAATTTACACCAATTTAGCCGACAGATCAGAGTCAGAGAGCGCTCGTCTGCGAAAACCGGCGGAGATAGAAGACAATGTAAAATGCAGACATGAATCAACATACAGCAGGATGCCCTGTGGCTCCTCCACATAATCAAACAGTCGTAACCACACTGTACATTTACACCATAAATACAGGGGCTCAATGGCATGACAAGACCATTAAAGCAAAGTAACCCAGACTTCATCAGCTGCCTCTCAAGTGTAATCAAACAGGACCGTGTACGTACTTGAAATGGGTAAACACACTGAAGAGTATCCTTAACACATCAAAGGCTTTAACTGGGCTGGAGCAATTTATCAATCTGATGACAGATTTAATGAATATTACAAGTATCATTGACCTTGATTCAGGCTAGCACAGTGTTCTCTGCTGTACGCTGCGCTTGAGAATGAAACATTTCAGTTTAATGGAGTTTTAAATGCCGCAACAAGTTACAGTAAAGCACATCCTACAAAATCCCTTGTTTCTTATGATTTTTCACAGATTATTATGCTACTTTTTGTTTTCCAGGCATCTTCTGAATGTATATATCAGGTTATCAGGTGTTTATTTTCAGTCAACCATTACAAGACAGCAGAGATGAAATGTTAGAAATATATATATATGATTATAGCGACCAAACTGATCATGGTTATCGGTGTTATTGTGGTATACAAAATTAAAATGTGCTGAAAGAAGTAATTTCACAAAGTTTTATATTGAAAAACTCAATGATCTGAAATGGCACCATGTCCTTTGCAATCTTAATGTTTTCAGTGTTGCAAAACAAACCTTCACAGCTTGCCTCACCTGCATGGCTGCATCTGAGATACTGTTGCTAACTTTGGTTGATGCTAGACAATATCACTAATGATCAGGAATTTTACTGTGGTTTATCAGGAAACTGGTAATCATTAACAGTAACATAAAAGAGCACATTGTGCTTAATGATGCATAATTAAGCACCAGCAAACTTTTGCATTCCTCAAACTCACACAAAAACTTTAAGACAAGTAACCAGGACTACAACTTGTGACAGACAACTAATCACAAATTTTCATAAGACATAGTGATGTTGTGTTCTTAGTGTGTTTAGTGAAACTGTTTATTGATATAAGTATATATCCAGATTGAGAAAATAACAATCGTGAACTAAGCTGGACAACTAGGAGATTTTTTTTCTGAGAGAAGATTGGATTTCTGTATAGTTAGAATAATGTCTGTCATTGGGTCGGATTCTCCATGAAATCAGATTAAATGATTTAAGGCACACAAACCGTAAGAGCCTGTGTTTATATTTCCTCTGGCAAAGTTACATTGAGTAGTAAGTTAGCTGGTTAAAAAGAATGAGGAGGAGATTTTTATTTGGATAATTTTATTTTGTTATAATTATATTTGTTATACTTTACTTTCACACAGGAGCATAAAACACAAAAAGCCTAAAATGGTGTGCTTGTTAGTAATGTCCGTTTGTTTGTCATTTCATTAGTATATTGTCTAAGGCTTGATATAAAACACAAAGAGTTTGCAGTCATTAGTCATGTTAAATATTACTTAAGCTTTCATGAATTTGCACTTTCAAACAAGATGGAATCTAGATGAGAGAAACATTAAATAAATATTTATTTAAGATAAAACAATGTTAAATGATGGTAAAATGATGATATGGATTAACATTTCTGGAGAGCAATAGATGGATCATTTTTCTGTTTATATCAATTCAAGATTTGATAACAAAATCAGAGCTGCAAGGATATTGTCAACTATTAAATTAATCCCCAACTATTTTGATCATCGATTAATCAGTTTGAGTCAATGAAAAAAAAAAAAAGTCAAAATTCTCTGATCCCAACTTCTTAAACATGATTATTTTCTGTTTTTTTATTCCTCCATGACAGTATGACACCATTTTCTGACACTGTGTAAACCAAATAACTAAATGATTTATTGACCAAATAATCAACAGATTAATTGACAATTAAAATAATTGTTTCTTGCAGCTCTAAACATAAGTAATACAGCTTTAAACTAGTAATGACAACATTATTTTTTAAATTGTGTTTATTATTTTCTTACAAATTGTCACCTGACTTTAAAACCAATATTTTTATGTTATTATAGTAACACTAGTTGCCTTTCACATTAGTTTAGATGCAATTCAAGACAATCACACACATACTGTTAACAAATGTGTAGGAACTCATGGGTAAAAAAAAAAAAAAAACAGCATTAAGTGGATCAAATTCATCTAACCTAATACAGACAAAATCAGTGAGACAAAAGAGCACCGACCCTCTGCACCGCTGCCTTTGTGTCCTACATCTGACACGTCCTAATACTTGATACAACACGGCTGTGCATCGGGGAGGAACTTTTAATACCACCATAAGCACCCTCACCTCTTTTAAAAGCAAACACAGACGCAAATCAAAGCGAGTGTTTCCCTCTTATCTCACAGAAGTGCAAAAGCTTGATTAAAGGGACCAACGCGCCGTCATTTTGCTTTAGTTCCTCCCATTCAGAGTGATGCCTGTAATTAATTTGGGAATTACTGCGTCTGTCTGATGGTCTTTAGAACTCGACTTGAAAAAAAAAAAAAACTGAAGCTGATCTCACACAAGAATAAATCAATTAAATCCTAGGCCTTTAGCACAAAATGTGTCTCAGTCAGTCGGTGGCAACCTTTAAGCTGTCTGTAAGCAGAGAAACCACTATCTCTAAAAGCTCGGCACACAAAAGCTTTAACGTAGATCCATTATACGTGGCTCAGCAAATTGTTCGATTTTCCTTCCAAAGAAAGAAAATGTAATTCTCTCAAGAGCAGTTTATTTTTTTGAAACCCATTGTTTACTCTGAAAGACCATGAGGAGCCATCATTGCATTGTCCTCTAACAGCTTTTATTTGACAGAGGGAAGCAGTGAGAGAAGAGAAGAGAGTGAGAGTGAAAGAGAGAAAAAACCTTGAAGCCTTTCAAATGCAAAAAATGCTTCTATAGAGTCCTCGAATTGATGGCCCCAAAGAGGTTTAAAAGACCTTTCACCTCTATTCAAGTCCCCAGTCTTTGCCTACTTGATGACATAGGAAAACACCACGGTATCACAGTGGTAAGGAGCTGAACCCAATAAAAGGGGTCAGGTTTCTGAATCCCCCCATTCTGCTCGGCCCAATCGCTGCTCGCGCCCATCAAGCGGAGGCCCAAACAACTGATGCTAATTGATTCCCATGGTGTGGCTGAAGTCAATTCTCTTTAGCAGTTTAGTAGCTGGGGGTCATGCAAAGTGGCCCCAGCTGGGGGGCAGGGGGGATGCAGCACTCAAACTGCCAGCTTGAATCAACAGCACTTCCTAAACATCTTCAATGTTAAAACAAACACGCAAACAAGTCGACTACGACGGTCAAATAGACGTGGACGCGCACCATTGATGCAGGGCTGGACGATTTTGAAAAAATATCTAATTGCGATTATTTTGACTATTACTGCAATTGTGATATGATTTGTGATATTAGAGGAATCACTTTCATTGGAAAACAGATTTAAATGATTATGTTGTGATTTTTGCTCTGATCTGTACCAAAAAAAGATGTTTTCTTGAGTCTGTAAAACACAATCTGAAGGCCAGGTCATTTGACTTAAAATGGTATTTTGACAATCTGTCTTAAACACATTTTACGCCATTTTGCAATTCCAATATTTCAATTAATTATTCAGCTCTATATTGACAGCATCTTTGGACCATTGTAATTGCTGACATCTGAACAACAAGATATTAACATAATTAACTAAGTCTATAATTAACTAAATCATCCATGCAAATAATTTAAATTAAAACATTGTACTGAAATATAAACCAGTGCAACCACAACCACAACAAATCACACAGTCAGAGGAGAAATCCTTTAAAGAGTGCACAGAAGTGAAAGCAAATTTCCTCTAAATGCACAGGAGGCTGTGTTGTCGTCCCTCTGAGGCAGTGAGAACAAGCCCCAAATGGGGTTTTCAATGGAGTGGGCAAACTCAAAAGGACTAAACTGCACTCCGAGCTAAGCCAGAGCAGGAGCTGAGGGAGGAGGGGGAAAATATAGCTCCTTTAAAGAGCTGGAGGTTAAGAAGAATGCCTTTCAGCCCCCCCCCCCCCCCCCCCCCCCTCCTCTCCTCTCCCAAATTACATGTCTACACCCCTGCCACGGCCAATAGACTGCTTAATGTTGACCTGAAAGCATAGCGGGGGAGTTAAGGAATCAACACACTTAAGACCTGTGTTACTGAAAGATGGAAATAATGAACAGGAGCAGTTTAGGTTTAAATCATGTCAGCGCAGCTCGACAGCGGGGATAACTTTGATGTTAATGTAGAGGCCAAACATGTATGATGTTACAGGGAGTTTTGGTCTCCAGCTTAAGTGCAAAGACTTTAAAATGAATTAAAAAAATTTCTACTAAAGATCCATTGCCTATTTGCATTAACCTCTTTCACTTTTAAACTTGATTTTTATTTTTTTATTTTATTTTATTTTTATTTTCTCTAAGCTAAGGGGTTCGCTTAAGAGCATTGCATAAAGCCTCTTAGGTTGTTTAAATTCAGGCTTTCAGGTCAGTTACAGTCATAATACAGCACATGTGCACTTCAGTCACCATGGTTACTTCACTTGCATCATTCTTCAATGTTTCTAGACCACTGGATTTTGAATTGATGCAGAAAATAAACTAAACAAAAGTTTATGATACACAGATATTTTGTTCAGCATGATAATCTTCACAAAAAACACTTTTATGATTTATGAAGCATAAATGCAATCGCCAGAGGTAACAGCTAATGGTGGGCTATAAACAAACTACCATGGTTGCATGATCGTGTCAAATGTTTGGTAGGTTGATGTTTAATGCCCTTGACAACCTCTGGAGTCTCATTTAGCTACCTGTTAACAACCACCTTTTTAAAGACACATAAAGCCTTAAAAATTCATAAGTGTGTACCTTGTGTTGCAGAATAAAACTTTCTTAAGTTTACATTAATAAAGGTCTTCATTCAGACATTCATTCATTCAAAAACCTTGCAGCACTTCGTTGTCTGCTACCTAACTAAGTTAGTTAGCCTGAGTTAGCTAGCTTCTCCAAAATGGACAACAAAGAGAAAGAAAAAGAAAAAGAAAGCCAAACTGGATAGAAGATGAGAATGTTGTACTCAGAGGAAATGGAAAGCACAAGCACATAATCCAAAGTAAATTTAACCAAACAGCCATAACAAGCAGAAGATGTGGCAAAAAGTAACTGACAAAATCATGTGAGAAACCTTGCTGTGAAAGGAACTGCAGATGAAGTAATTAAGAAATATGAAATGATCACTGCAACAGCAACACAGGAAATCAACAAGGTTTCAGTTGCATATCATTCACAGTGTCCAGTGGATTTTCCCTGACCTGAAAAATGTGTCCTGGTGTCTCCGCTTCTACTTTAATCACCATAAATTCAGCATTTGTCTTATGTTCCACAAATTATTTTACTTTCACCTTTAATTCTCTGAGGAAAATGGTCGCCAAGGACCTTCTAACAGTTGAAGTAGCTGAGGGGAAACACTTAAAGTTTAAAGGATTTTCCCTGACATCCTAAGGAAATCCTTACGGTGACTTTATGCAACTCATTTTTTCCTAAGGGAAACCTTAGCCTGAGTGGTTTTATGCAACTGGGCATAGGTCTACATCGGATTCAAACATCTTCAACATTGGTATTGGACATGCGCACATGCCGAACAAAACGCATACCATTTGAATAAATATTTAGATATCTCAACAGAAGAAAGGCACCAGTTTCCTCTCACTGATATTAAGACGGCATGCAGCAGGCAGCAAACTTACTGTGAGGCCCGAAATCAGGGGCACACGGTCCCAACAGCCAGAGAAAACACATGCCAGCCTTCAGCTCTCTAACTCTGACAGTGTGCGGTCTGATTTAATGAACATTTTCACCATCACAGGTTGTATATAAAACCCAACCGAGAGGCAACAGCTACCAGGAGACCTGCCATGAGCCCTCATGTTACGCTCTTATCCCAGGGAGATGCTGGAAGATCTCACACAGCTTGGAGGGCCAACAACGGCCTCTCTGTTCTTCCACGCAAACTCGCTCTCCCCTCCAACGAGCTCATTACAGCATGTCTGCAAACCAAATATGGCACTCATCTGGCCAACACCTGCTCCAAATCCAATCATTAAACCAGCTTGTCTAAATATATCACACTGGCATGGACCATTTCAATTGCTTAAAGACATGAGTATGAGTCTACTGTGTGTACAGGCCTTGTCAGAGCCACTGAGGCTTTATGTTAGGTGTTACAAAAGTGGTTGGATCAGCGTCGATGAGAGATGAAAAGCATCAATATGTCCAGCAGAAATGATAGTTGGAAGTAGGGCTGGGTAACGTTCAAAAGGTTTAGATACTGGTACCAACACCTTGACTTTGATACCAGCTGTTTTCAATGCCAATTTTAGCAAAAAATCATTTTAACTGACAGTATTAGACTATAGAAAAACATAAATAACTTTCAAAAAACATTAATGACAAAAAGTAGTCTACCTAATCCAAAGAAGAAGAGGACAAAGATGGAGGGAATGACTGTGTGGGTGGCGTTTGTGGTACTGGCAAAGAGTAGCAGACTGGGACCTCTTACTTTCTCTGTGTTAAAGAGCACTTTCAGCCCGGGTCAGACAACCATCCATCATGGCACCTTGCGTATTTCTCTTCTTTTATCAGTTGGTCTGGAAGCAGCACCATGTTTACCATGAGAACCACCTCAGCTCCCCGCAGCGGCAAAGAGAGGAGGAGCAGAGGATTCGATCCTGGTGGACGAAGTGGTGAGAACAGACTCACTGACTAGCTAACTAGTTAGCTGCACTGGCAAGCTAACACACAGTTAACTTTGTTTTTCCTGCAGGCCTCTACAATGTGAAACATTAAACCATTTTCACATTAAAATTAGCACGTATGCATGTTTTTTTTAAAAGGTGAGTTTATCTTTTTATTTTTTGTGCACTGGAAAGCTGATATTGAACTAATGTCTGCGCAGGAGAGCAGAGAGGTAGAGGTTTTTAAAAGTCTCCGTGTGTTCAGCTCGCAGTACTTCAGTAGCTTTTAACTGAATCACTGTGGTTGGAATTTTTTTTTTTTTCTACTGTGTACTTGTTTGTTTTTTCAGGAATCTGTTTTATTTTACTTTTTCATGTTCATTTTCAGCTATATAGGAGCGTTTTTAAGGTGCTAGTGATGAAAACCCAATAAGTCAAGCCAAGCAGCACATGTATGAAAAAGGATTAAAAGAGTCACAGTAGTTACTGATGGAGGCAACGAGCCTTCATTGCCTCTGCTGAAAAATAAGTGCATTTGCTAGTCAGAGCTGTTGAAAATAAATACCTGACTACATGACTAAAGCAGAGTCATTTGATTTGGGACTGAATGCCGATTGTACCCTTTCCCACTGAAGACAAAAGCCAGATGTTGGTGGGTGTTCAGCATAAAAGGGGCTTTAGACAGCCAATCACTGGCATTATTAAGTTCTGGTACAAGCATTTCGTACCAAAATGTGTCAAAAGGTACCAAAATTTTGTTACCTTATGACAAGGTATTTTTCAATATTCAATGGGATAGAAGGAATGGGTTGGTGGTATGAAAGCATTAAAGTTTTGTACCCAGCCCTACTTGGATGAATTGTGCATGTCCTGACCATTTACTTGGTTTCAGTATTGAATATCAAGTAAATACAAAAAACAAACTCACCACATTTCCTGCCCATCAGCACCTGTCCTGCCACACAGTGTCCTGGCAGCTCTGCTGGCTGGCCCAGACTCTTGCCGAGCTCATAGTCCGATCCGGCAAAGTGGAGGTGGAACTGCTCCCTGTTGATGGACTTCCTCAAGGTCCTGATGGTCTTCCTGAGCCTCTTCTCTGAACGCCGGCGCACGCAGTTCAGGTCACAGCTCTCTGCTGAGAGAGGCACTTGATACCACAACTGTTTCCACAGCAAAACGTAATCTCCCACACCTACTGTAAAGTTCATGCCTGGACGCTCACATGCTTACCTAGACATTCACATCACTAAGTCAGGGGAAAAGCCACCACTTATTAAGAGTTCAAGGAAATAAAACAAAAACACCTCAACTCTGAGTCCCAACCAAGAGCCCACCACCACAGCCAAGTCAAAACAGGAGATACTTTAACAGTTTGGTTTGTTTAGTGAACAGACAGCAGCGAAAGGAAGACGCAGAACAAGAAGCAAAGGACACAGAGGGGCTGGCAGGCAGAGAGGAAGCACAGAGAGACCAACCTGTTACCTCCTCTAGGTTCACATCCAGCTCAAACTCAGCTGTTATTGAGGAGCTGTCCTCCTCGCCGGCTTTCCTGCCGTGGCGGCTGCGCATTCGCTGTCCGGATGTGGTGCACCGCAGGCTCACGTAGCTGAACTGGACGTTTTCAGTAAAGAGGAACCTGCTATCTGTGGACATGGGACACAACCACCCCCCCATGACCACGCCACGGCCAGCAGACACACACATGCAACACACATCGCACAACTGTTAAAGAAAGTCACAGATAGTATTGATAGCAAAAGTCAATCCATACACAGACTGTTTAAAACACTCCTTAAAGGGATAGTTTGGATTATTTTAAGTCATTACTATGTGACTTTGGTGTTTTACAAGAATAGTTTCAATTCACTGAAGTCACACAATAACACAAACAATTAACAGACCGAGGCAGCGGTAGACCAGCAACTTGGTTTGAAGAGAGTGATATTTGGCTTATATAACAGTGGTTTCCTGTCAGAACAGGCTGTCTGACACTAAGGAAAAGCGGTGAAAATATTCTAAATATAATTCACACTTAAACTGATACTGATGTTTTTTAGATCAAAGTGGCTAAAATGTATTTTGTTCCCGACTCTGTCCATAGTACACTGCTTAGCTTCCATGCTGGTACTCTTCTTTGCTTCTCCAAACTGGGGGCATGCCGACTGCCATCAGCTGTAGGTAATACAGTCATACAACCCCAATTCAAATAACCTGAACTATCCTTTTAAATGCAGTTAATTTGATCATTTTCATCATGTAGACTGGGAAGCTGAAAAAAGGATGTAATGTCGCAGTGACAGTTTTCTTTATTTGAAACAATTACGTGCCCTTTCAGTGACTGTGCGGGATGTGAAAGACCATGCCACCACCCTTTGGAGAAGCAAAATAATCCTACAATCGGAAACCCATTTGATTGATGGCTAGGTCAGACCCAACTGAAAGGCATGCTATGGTTAATTACATCCTCCCCTGTCACTGCCAGACAAAGTGCTGCGCTGAGACATTCAAGACACTCAAAACCACATCACTTTCCCCACAAATTTCTTTCACATTTGCCTTTGGTTTTTGGTTTACTTTGAAGCAGCCTTCAGGTCTGCTTTATCTTCTAAAGATTGTGGCTTCAGACGCTGGCAGTTCTTTGTAAACCCAAAATGTTTTTTAACCAGTAACATGAAGGAGCTGCAATTTTAATCCTTGTCTATGTGTAATCTAAGTCTTGTGTTTGGAGGTATTGTTATGCTTGTTGTGTGGCAACCTCTGTACCTGAGTGCGCTGAGTTTAAACTCTCCTTGAGTTTATCCTGACTTCGCTTTAAGTTGCATTTTGCAGTGCCAGACTTAAACGTGGCTGTGGTCTTAATGCGTGGAACACTGGCCATTTCTGGACCTGCAGCACAAAGGAACAGAGAAAAAGTTATCATTTTGATCTGCATATGTATCAACTGAGAACAAGTAAAGACCGAGCCGTTCCTGTGTTACTGTTTTCTGTGGCAGAGCGGAAAGATCGATGTAAATCTGTGATGTTTTGTACTTGCCTAAGCAGTACAAGCCACTGCTGTTCTTTTGTGCGTCAGCCAGGCAGGGCAGAGGCATTCCACAGGTCACCGTGTAGGAATCCTCCGTCCCTGAAAAACACACAAGAGGCCGTGACACACAGACCAACACAGACAAAAGTTAAGGCCACAAAAGCCAAGTCAGTGAGAGCAAACAGGCGGCATGTAGGAACACGAAAAGTCGCCCTGCAGACTGATGTTGACAACTGTTCACACAACTAGTTCGAGAACAGCTTGACGTACTGTTTAACTGTGTTTCAATTAGCATTTAGCCATGCTGCATCACCTCTCCAAAATATAGCTGCATCAGGTGGTACCTGACCTGCACTGTGCCACTGTTTAGGTTTGAGTCTTAACATCATGCTACACCTGACTGAGGTGTGCCAAGTCCTGTTTGATTGGATCAAACATGTCGTAGAAGTCACTATTCTTATAATGCACCACAGATATAGGAGCCTTATTGTTTGATTTGCTTTGTCAGAACTCTATTAAGTCCATTCACCCACTGCAATGTTTCAAACTAACACACAAAAAGATCATCAAATATTGCCAAAAATCAAGCGGTCAACAACTGACTAGATTAGTCAACACTTTCTGAAGCCTTCCAGCATCCATTAATAGTTATTTAATTGCTAACAAGCATTCAAATAATGTTTATATATGCTTTATAAACAATTTATTAAGCAATTAGAAAATATTATATATTATGTTATAGTTGTAACTTCAAAACGGCTATCCAAATAATGTTTATCGATGCACTACTATTATTTATTAACCATTTACAAAGACAGTATACATATTAATTACATACAACCATTCACAACAACAACAATCATTCAGATAACAGGTTGTCACTCGCAACACATTAAATATCAAAGCTTGACCAGTGGCCCTATACTGTGACACTGTAGGTATTCTAGCATCCATAGAGGGCTACACAGTCAAGTTAGCAATAATAAATCTACGACATCCAGGTAAACGTTCAAATTACAAGCACAAAAAGTACCTGAACAGGTGTAGGCAACAGAACTATTTTCTTAGGTTAAGGAAAAGATCATACTTAGGGTTAAAATAACTACATTACTTACATAAGTTCACATATGTAAAGTAATGTGCATGAGTTACATACATAAATACATAAGGGATCATTTCATCAGCTGCAACTTTGTAATAGCATCCAAATCATGTTAATAGATGGTTTACAAACTAATTATTAACCATTAACTGAGTGTTAACTAATTATTTTATAATAATGAGTCAAAAAAATAAATTCTAGCATTGCTAATAATTACTAAACATAATTAATTATCATTCCATTGCTTGTTAAAAGTGAAAAAAGTTTAATTAACTATAATTATACCATTTATAAATGATGGTTATTGTCATATGGATCTGGTCAGTGAAACTGACTTCCGGCTTTGACAGGAGTAGAAGAGTGAAAACACAGCAATGCTTTTATCTGTTTGATGAATAATAAGAGCGGCAAAATACAGAGGAGCATTACAGAACTGACAGTGACTATGTACAGATTTTTTCCAGGTCAGCTTTGGTTCATGGGAAAAAAGCAAAGAGGAAAAAGACCAAGGATCTGCAGGTAAAGTGATTTGACAGTAAGGCACAAGTGTTTACCGCAGTTTGTGCAAACATCATATCCTCAACATGAGATAACGACAAACTAAACCACTTCCTTTAAAATATTATTCTATAGAAATACAGCTAGAACTTCACTTGTTAAATAGGTTCTAACCACACCACGGTGTTCAGGTAAATCATCAGCCATGCTACTTGAAGATCTGGTTCAACCAACTCACCACTGCTGATATGAACTTGGGACTGGCACGTCAGGAAGCAGCGGTCCCCTCCCTCCTGCTTACTACAGTTCAAGGTAGGTTTAGAGGGGGGGTTTGCAGGTGGTAAACCCTCAGCCTCTAGATAGAAATCACAACAAAACTCCAAGGTAAAAGAGAACTTTTTTTGAACTTTTGATTGTTACAAGGAGGAAGAAGCACATGAAGATGAGGCACAAAAAAACATCCAACATCCTGACAGCATCATCGTAGCATTTTGGATGTTTTACACAAGCACAAGAAAACCAAGTGACAGAGAATTAAAGAGAAAAAAAAAGAAAACAGAATTCAAAGTATCTCCTGTTTTTGTTCCCCAACTTTAAGTCCAAAATATGGCATGTCACACAATTTCCAAAAGAGACAGATGAGCCTCTCATATGGGAAGAGGCACTGGCTTACCAATGCAGTCCTTTTTGTTCCAGTGTAGCTTATAGCCAGGATGGCAAAAGCACTCAAATCCCCCCATGGTGTTCTCACAACCGTGCTCACAACCGCCATTGTTCACACTGCATTCATTTATATCTGACAGAAAAAAAGGAAAATCATAATTATGATTACAGGCTCCATTTTTTCCAACACATTCACTTTAGTGTGTTTTTTGGCCTAACACCTCTCTAAATTATGCTCAAGTTGTTATGTGTCTCCTTCCACCACTCACCTCCGCAGTGGGCCAGTCCATACATGGTGTAGCCTTTGTTGCACAGACACTGAAAACCACCAGGGGAGTTCACACATGTGTGATCACATGTCCGCTCAAAAAAACACTCATCTATATCTGTAATCAGAATCAGGCAGATGACATAATAGCAGGGCAGTCAGTTGCAATCTTCATCAGGAGGGATTTCCCACCCACAGACACACGCTCGCATTTGATCCTGAATTTTCCCAGTCAGTGAAATGTGTCCTGTACAGTGCGCTACATGAGGTTACATAGCATGAGGTTTTGATAGTAATTACAGGCAAAGAGAAGATGATAAAGAAACTGTGCCTCATTAAATTTAGTTTTGCATAAGGTCAGACTGTCATCCAAAGGTTAACAACAAGGCAAGGCTGTTATCAAAAACCAAAACACGATAAAAGAAGCTACAATCACTCACAAACGACCTGACAGGTCTTTTATTAGACGATAGTTCACAAAAAAAATAGCTAAATCCCAGACAGACGCTAAAGTTTTCATTCCTTCATTTATAAAACATTTAATTTAACTTGGAAATAAATCAAGATAGCGACTTCATTTTCAATTTAGCCAAGTAAAATATGAATAAATGCTCATTTAACAAAAAAGAAAAAACAAATAAGAAACTTAGATAAAAGTGGGAATATAAAGTAAAAGCTATAAAATCTCAAGACTAAAGAAAAACCTTAAGAATAAATAAAAACAATTAAAACTGAGAGCGAATGAATCAACTGAAACAAGAACATCTTGAAGTGAAATGTTAAAGATTTAAATTGCCCAAAGGAAAAAAAAGGTAATTAATGTATAGTTAAGAACATAATTAGCAAATAAAATTAGTACGTTTTTATCTGTAAATTAAAATACACATGTGACTACATGACTATTCCTTAACTTTGTGGTCATGAAATTACATTTAAGCCTTTTACACTTCATAAGCAATGATGCACAAAGACGCTGTGGGCACCACAAATGTCTGCTAGTGTTGTGACATCCCTCTCCCTCTTATTTATTCTAGTCAAATTTGTTCCAAATCTTGGCTGAGTGTCCAGAGTTTCAATAAAACAGTTCAGGCATCATTTCTACCTTGACAAGAGCGTTCATCTGTCAGCAGCTTGAAGCCTTTTCTGCAGTTGCACTCAAAGCTGCCGATAGTGTTCCTGCAGAAGTGCTCACAGCCACCGTTGTGATGCTCACACTCATCAATATCTGTTTGGAAACAGTTAATATCAAGGTAATTCTTTATTATTATACAACACGGGGTTGCTTCATGGTACACGCACGCACACACACACACACACACACACACACACACAAAACATATGCAGATGATTAAAATCAGAATAGAATAGGATAAATTATATAATACAATGAAACACAGCCATATTACATACACTTACATGCCTATAAAATAATTGTGTAGTGCATTTTTAAAAATTTGCATCAGGTTGAATTTAAAAAAACAGCTAGACACTGATGGTAATATGGTCGACATCTTCACATAAAAAGTTTAAAAGGGAAAAAACACTTTAACAAGACAAGAATATAAATCCATAAAGATAAATTAGTGTTTCAGTAGAGCGCTTCTCTCTGTGGACGTGTGTGTTTGTGGACCGGCAGTCTGACCTTTGCATGTTTTTCCATCTGGCTGCAGTGTGAAGCCGACGGGGCAGCTGCAGCGCACGCCTGTGGATGTGTCCTTACAGGTGCAGTCGCACCCCCCATTGTTCACCGCACAGGTTTCTGAAATTACAACACACAACGTGAATGTATGTGAATGACCCGTCTCCTTGTGAAAAATGCCGTATTATTGATCAATGTCAGATACGGGATCCTTAGTAAAACAGAACCTTGATTTTCTGAACACTGCTTTCAAAACACCTGGAATACAGAGCTGATGTAATATTACATATATACTGTTTCTTCCATAGGTTCTGAATCATTGTCTAAACTACTTTAAACACATGAGGACATAAAATATAGAATTCATAAACATCTATAAATGCTGATGGAAACAGACAAATGTATTTTTTTATTGTGCACAGTTAGAGATTTCAATTAAATGCATCAATATATGTATTTCCATATTTTATCATTTGTGTTTTGCTGGGTAGAAAAAAAAACTTTACTTTACTTTTAAAATATTTAAGATACATGATTTAATATGGAATTCTATTCTAAAGCTGTGCAAAGCCTCTGAGAGCTTGATGACAGATGGCTTTAAACATTTTGAACTAAAATTCTTACATTGCTTCTCTAAGGTGAACCCATACTGAGGGTACTAAATGCCTAATAACACGGCTCACATGGCTTTGTTCAATACCGATTGGTCACTGTGGCCATTCTAAGGTCTTTTATTTATGAATAGCAGACTATTGCTATGAAGAACAGACTGTTACTATTAGGAATATACTATTACTATGGATGAACTTCTGATCATAGACTCTGGAGAAGCAAAAAAAAATCATTTTTACATCAATAAAATAATTTTTCAATTAATATTTTATGTAAAATTATTGATTTTCTTTAGTAATTAGCGGTGTGTGTGTTGGGCCCCTGCATCACCCTGTCGGGGTTTATTATGCCTAGAATGTATCTTTGTATTTTCCAATTACAAATGACTTGTATTTCAATAAAATACATTTTCTTATACCTGTATTTTATATTTTATTTTGATACGTTTGAAGGGTAAGTATTTGTAACTTCTAACAAGATACTTTTTGATGTGTTTGTGCACAGGTGTATGTTTGGATATTTATTCCACCCATACACAGGTTAGATACACCTAGGCTTACAATGACAACATATATTATTTATAACACAGGACAGGCCGTGTACTTGGTAAAGTGCCAAAGATATATAATGTTTAACATTTATCGAGTGACCCAGAATCACACAGCTGATAAATACTAACTATACAGGGAAGTATTCACACTGTGCTCTGTCCAAATGGAAGGAAAACGTGAAATGTACCACACTGTCACAAATGCATATTTTTCAGGGTGGAAGCTGGGGGCGAGAAGGCGAGTACGCAGTCATTTCACAGTTTGCTCAAAGGACTGAGGAATGCATTGGTTTACTAGACATTATTTCTCTCCCCTGTTGTAACACCCCTCGGCGGTTCCTGGCAGCTCAACATGCCGTCACGTAAAACACAAAGTCGAGCCTCTGAATGTACAGTAGGAGTGTGATTGTAATACCCATTAACAGTCGTCGCTTGACCCGTTTGTCCACCTCAGTGAAGGATGTGGTGTTGTGATCAGAGGGCTCGGTGGTGGCTTCATCTCGTTCTGTGACGCACAAAACCAAAATCATTTATAGAGTAAGAACTTGCACACAAATTCTCAGCAATTACCAAACAATATACTTTTCTCCTAACTTGAGCTCTGGGTGTTTGTGTTAGTCTTATTTCAGTAAGCAGACGCATGTTTACACTTGAGATATTGAGCCTGTAGTGGCTTGGTGTGTGTCAGATAACACACCACATCAGCAAAGTGAATCTGGAGACAACATCGCAGTGATACGCCTGGACCTCACACACACTGCTGCTGTAGGGAGAGATATTACCCAATATCTGATCTTAATCCTTCATAAGCATTGTGTAGAAAAATGCACACTCCCTAACAGGAGAGCTGACAAAGAGAGAGATGTTTCCAGCTACATTCATCAAGATAGCCTTTGCATTACTAAAGAAACAAAGTTCAACATATTGTAAGCTGTTCCTGGAATGTGCACTGCTTGAGCTGAGGTCAAGTTTTTTTATATTCTGAACAGAAATTGTAATAAAAAAGCAAGAACTCAAAGCAGGAATCATACTTGTGTCAGCCCCATTCTGTTTATATACACTATCTATATATAGATGTGTAAAAAACAACCAGCCAGCACTGTCAGTTGAGGTCCATGCGCTAACAACAACCAGTTTAACATCCAGTTTTCCTGTTTTGTTTATCTAAATTGCTCTACAGCTTTCATACACATCTCACAGTTTTGCTCAGATCTTCATCCACTGAGGAAGACTGTAAGCTGCAGTAAAATCTATCTTTACAGTAAATCCTTACTTTACTAAACTTTCATGCTCATCTAAGACTTCATATTTACATGTAATCAAAATTTTTGTAGCTGCCTTGTGCATCCTTTTATATACATTTCCCTAAATCCCAGCACGACATTTCTTTTATATTTGGAAATTTCTGGATCTCTTTAGAATTTGCAATAATGTTGTGTAGGTTTGAACACTGTTTAGCATAGCATGAGTTTGAAATGACTGAACCACAGAGACGGAAGTTGGATTAAAAGACGGTATATGGCAACACCAATGAGAGTATTAAGATATGCTTTTAACGGGAAGCTTTAAAAAATGGCTGTGAGAATATTAGCGGTAGAATAAGTATGATTTGACTGGTGCTGTTTTTAAATGCACCAAAAAAAAAAAAAAACCCAGCTGACTGTTGAGTTTTAAATACTGACTAACAACTTGGGTTATGTTTAAGATCTGTATTCATGCAGAAGATGCAGCATCATTGTGTCTTATGAGATCTTACATCCCCTGTGTTAAGCAACAACTTACTCTATAAACACTCTTCTTACCTACACATGACCTCTTGTCAGGTTGCAGGGTGTACCTGATGTGACACCTGCATATGGGGCCGTTCTCTGTGTCCTCGCAGGTGTGCTGGCAGCCTCCGTTGCCGTGGTTACATGTCACTGCAGGGTCAACAACATGCAACCATGAGACATTATATCTGAGCAACATCTGAGGCTGTGTGAACTCTGTGTGTGCGTGCGACTCTGTAGGTGTGTAGTGTGAAGTTAGCTTCATGCCGCTGAGCACGTACAGATGCAGCCTCGCTGGTTCCTGGCCAGCTCGAACCCTGGACGACACTCACAGGCCACACCCCCCTTGGGTGTCTCTTTGCAGATGTGGGCGCAGCCATGCTCCTTATTCATACAGTTGAGGCCCTCTGGGATAGAAAGAGGGCGAGAGGTACACAATGAAACTCTCCTACAGTGACTGACCGGCTCCACACAAAGGCACACACACACTGAGAGATTAGACACTGATTGTTCTCACGCCTTACACAATCCCAAAACATCAGCCACGGTGTTATTTTTAGCACTTCCAGAGAAGGAAAGAAGTTTTAAAGGAGAGAAAAAGTTGCTTGAAAGTTCATTCCCTGAAAACAAAGCTCTGCAGACTCTTCAAGTGACTGCAACATAGTCAATAAAGCTTCAAACTGAAAAATAAGATGAGCCGAAGCACCATTTATAATGATGGGTCACAGCTGAGTGGATAGGTCCTCAGGAATTAAAAGGGTTGTCAAGACCCGATGGAGTGGAAAGTACTTGTATTTAAGTTGATTTCAGTCAAGAAGACAAAACAAAGGCACTTCAGACTAATCTGTGACACAGACCACATAGATCTGAGTGTTGCAGTTATTAACTCATTTTGTTCTCCGGGACACAGAGATCTTTTCCCACAGCATGTTGCTGCTGCAGATAAAAGCTCAGTGACGGGAGCCAGCTTGAACCTGTCACCCCTCATTGTGCCATCAATCTTACATTTGTATGTGAATGTTGGAGAATTTGCTACATAATTCTCTGCCCTTTTTCACAGCTTAATACAATTAGCAGATACAAGCATCGCCACAAATAACTTTTTAAAAAGTAAAATTCCACTTTTTAAACTGCATTTAAACTTGCAGGAGTGCAACAGAATATCTTCCATAATTATGATTTGTACTTCAGCTGCAGCACTACTGGGTTGTCACGCTGTTTACAGAACAAGCGTGCACGTTATCCACTCACCCACAGAGCGGTGGATGCATGTGTGCTGGTTGTCGCTGAGGAAGAAGCCCTCCTTACAACGGCACTCGTAGCTGCCCATGGTGTTGACACAAGTGTGTTGGCACCCGCCATTGTTGAACTTGCATTCATCCACATCTAAAGGACAGTGGATTGATTGCATTAATTAACAGTGTTTACAACATGTGTTCTTTTCACAAATGAGCTTTTGCCCTCAAACATTACGGCTTGAAATACATCTGTTTTATCCAACATTGCACATGAAAATAAAGTCCAAATCAAATCTCAGCAATAAATATTTATAAACTTTTGAAACCTCTGCATTAACAGAACCAAAACTGTTTGTATTAGGCTACATTTTAAAAGTTTGCTAAAGATGGCTCAAGTGTGAGAAACCTCACAAACAGCCCACACAAACATGAACTCTTTGGCAGCAGAGCTGATGATTCAAGCTCTCTGTCTATTAGTCAAGGTTATTCACTTTGTGGTTTACAGCTGATCTTACCTAGACAGTTATGCCCGTCATGTGCCAAATTGAATCCGTCATAACAAGTGCAGCGATAATTGCCTGGTATATTGTTGCACTCGTGTACGCAGCCACCATTGTACTCCAAGTCGCATTCATCAATGTCTGAGAAGCAAACGCCACAGAAATTAAGGTTCACCCACTGATCAAAAAAGTTAAAATGCAAAAATATTATTGTTTAATACTAAGAACAAAAGTTTGAGTGCAACAGGAGAATGCACTGTGCATATTTTCAACAAATACAGAAAGAATAAATGAGTACAGGTGTCACAAATTATATCCTATAGGAATTCAGAAATGATGCCCCAGTAGCATAACAAGCATATCATAACAAATGTTATGTTATGTAGTTAGTACAACAGACATATAATCTATTCAAATACCATTAGAGCTGCAACAATCAGCCAATTAATCGATTGAAAGGAACTTAATCACCAACTATTTTTTATAATAAATTAATTGTTTTAGTCATTTTTAAAGTAAACATAGTAATATTTGCTGGTTCCAGCTTCTTAAGTGTTAGAGCTCTTTCAATAATCTATGATATTAAATGAAGAGTTTTTGGGTTTTGGACTGTTAGTCGGTCAAAAGAAGAACTTTTAAGATGTCGCTTTAAGCCCTGGGAATTTGTGATTAGTATTTTTCGCAATTTTTTTGACATTTAATAGACTAAAAGATTAATTGATTAATGATGAACATTATTGGCAGATTAATCGATAATGAAAATAATTGTCAGTTGCAGCTCTAAATGGCACCCTGCATTAAAATATGTGCCTAAACCCCCAGACACTGATCCCACTTTGACACTCAGATGGTTTTGGTAACTACATATGAATGTATAGCTGCAACAATTAACTGATTGATTGATTAGCTGGCAACTATCAAATGAATCAGCAACTATATGGATAATATATGAATGGGTTCAAGTAATTTTTTTCAATAAAAAGTCTAAATTCTCTGATTTAAAAGGTGAATATTTTCTAGTTTTTTGCTCCTCTGTGACAGTAAACTGGATGTCTTTGGATTGTGGACAAAACAAAGTATTTGAGGTTGTCATCTTGGGCTGATTGACATTTTTCACCATTTTCTGATACTGTATCGACCAAACAGCTAACTGACTAATCAAGAAAACAATCAACAGATTAATGGACAATGCTTGCAAGTGGCGGCTCTATACGAATGTGAACCAAACATCTCAACAAAAAGGAGACACATTACCTTCGCAGTGTTTTCCATCTCCTTTAAATCCTGCTTTACACGTGCACTTGTATGAGCCTTGGGTAGTCTGACAAATAGCATCAATGTGACAGCCATCACTTCCCTCTGCACATGGATCTGCTGAAATCCATATGAGTCTTATAGGTCATGATTACCAAAATACAGTCAGACAGTCTAATGGGTGAACCAGTATGATGTTTACCACATACGCACTTATAAACTTGTCATGTGTTGTGAGAATATACTAAAGAAGACAAACAAGAAAACTGATTTAACTAATAAACACTAAAACTTCCTTAATAATAAAAGCAGCCTACGACAGGCAATTTAAATAAAAACCCAGTGAAAACTAACTTTAAAGTGACTATGTTAATCACAAAACAAAACTTCTTTTACAAATTTAAGCACACAGGGAACACATAAATCTCACAGCAACAATAATTTGTGTATAGAAACACATTAAGAGGAAACTAATAGAAATTTTAAGTCACCACTGGGGAAACAACAAGAGCGCACTCCTGAAAGCGTGCGTAAAGTCTCCACGACTGGAAAACACAACACACACTCACACACATGCAGACACACACTCACTACAGTCCCACCTCGAATCTCTGGAAGCGCTGTGCTTTGGCGACTATTTAACAAGAGCAAAAACAAACAAAAGTCCCTTGCAGCCCAAATAGCTCCCATGGTGATATGATCCAAGTTTAGAGGTCTTCTCAAAAGGACGCGTACGCACTGAAGTCGTGACCGAGCGTCCGCCTCATTTTCATTCTAGCCTGTCAATCTGCTTCACAAGGGGCTTTTGAAAAGAGAAAGGAGTGAGTAAGTGAGTGTGTGTGTGTGTGTGTGTGTGTGTGTGTGTGTGTGTGTGTGTGTGTGTGTGTGTGTTTGAGAATAGGAGCGTGCGTCCGCGTACACGTGAGAGTGAAAAAAAACGCTTTTGAAGCAGAGTGTCAAGTCAGTCAGACAACCAGTAGAAAAACCGGAAGCATTGACGCTTTTTTATAAAACGTTACAACATCAAGGCGCTGAAGAGACTTCTATTTTGAAAGCACTGACCGGAAATCCTTTGATAAGCCTGACGTGCTGAGTTCTTTCAAAGTCTCAACTCTGTAAACATGGCCTTTGGTGTCTGTTTTAAAGTTGACAACTGCAAACCTCTGATAAAAAAAAAACACCGAATACACATAATACAAGTACATACTATGTCGTCAATGACGGCTGGTAAGCTAATTTAGCTCGCTTCTAGCTATCTAGCTAGCTCTAGAAGAGGTCCGTTAGCCAAACAACGTGGTTGCTAGGCAACGGATGTTCTAATTTAATCAGTTTCGAACGCGATTCAGCCGTTGAAAACTAGGGGGGAAAAAAATCTAAAAGTTTTTAAAAGCGCTTGTTTTTCTTTGTTCTGTCATCGCGTCAAATAAATAATAATTTTCGCTTCAAATCTATGACTAAATTGTGAAAAAAAAAAAATAATAAAAAAAATAAATATCCCCCAAATAAGTGGTAATCCGTACATAGTGTGGAGTCAGTCTTCTGTCCTTCTCTGGTCCCACCTTAGTATTATCAAGATTTTTCAGTATTTTTTTATCAATACCAAAGAATAAATTTCATACACACAGTTTTATATAGTATATAGTTCATATAAATAGTTTCACACCTAACCTAACCTAATTCATGTGACCCACGTATTCTGTGACGTTTTCACAGTAATTTGTATTTTCATAAGTGTTTAAAAGATGTAGCCTGCATATTTTATAACTTACTTTAACTCACTCAAAATGTGTTTAAGTTAAAACGTATAATTCTTTAAATACTATGGAGGTTTAGTTTCCATTCTTGGGAACAGCTTGCAAGTTGTAATATGTGAAAAAGTATAGGTCCATAAGAAAGTAAAACTGAGTGTATGTGGTACAATTTTCATAAACCTATTCAAGTGGCACACTGACAAAAGACTAAATAAATCAAAGCAAACTAGTGTGGTCACTGTGTATATCCTCATTGAACTGCCCTCCATGTAGTTCTTGTGCACCACCTAGCGGTGCGCACAGATATCACAACCACACTTCTTTTACTCTTTTTTTTTATTACAATACGGATCTACTTTGTGGTACAGTATACAAAAAAAGCATTAAAAAAAACTTCTACATTGCATGTTAAGAGGAAGTGCACAAAATCAATAACAGACTTTCTGAAAGGCTCTACACCAGTTATCAAAAATTCAGTAAAAAAAAAAGTTTTGCAATAAATAAGTATAAATTACATGATAATCATATTGAAAAGGTCAGGTAATTCATTTAAGGCACATCTCACATCCCAAAATGTACCTCGCAAAAACAATATGGCAACTCCCTAAGGACGAAAAAAAAAAAAAAAAAAAGCTTATTTTCCCACCTTAAAAAAGGGAGCAGCATTTCTCCTTTTAATAAGAATCATAAAACATGTTCAGCATTTAACTACCCTGCCGCAGAAAAGTTTATATATTAAGCAACTTTACAGAGCATTGCCTGTCAATTCATGAAGTTTGAATGAAAAACAAAAAAGTAACCGTTGTCACTGCAGTCTTAATTTGATAGACAGTATGCACCATGGCGAAAAGTGTGCAATCTGAGCATTATTTTAACATGACATATATGAGAAAATTATGAAGTATGGTTAGGAAAGTGTAAAAATTATTGCTGAAATAATGGATGCTTTTTACAAGCCAATTTGGTTGAATAAGGATCCATCACTTTACATTAGTGAAAGTGATAGAAAGACCCCAGAGCACTTCTCACATTCAAAATGTCTGCATAGTTTGAACTTTGACAATTGCTTCTGAAGATAAATCACAGCAACAACAAACAAACACATTTTCTCTTTAAAAGCATTAGTCTGGCAAATATGTAGAGTATTGTTAAACATGTCATGTATATTCAGCTTCTGACCATTGCATGTCATTAGCAGTCAAACAGATAAAGAATATTGCAGTTCACTCATGCTGCAATTAAGCATTTAGCGTTCCCTGCATTTTAACACGTATTTCTAAACAGAGCACGCCTGTAGAGAAATGCATCTGAGACAATTAGATGTGACAATGTGCTAAAACTCAACTGGCTTAGCATAAAAGTATGTTTCAGCACCTTTCAGACATGCAACAACATTTTTTTCCAAGACATAGTGGTTTTCCACTGTGTAATAAAAAAAAAGAAAAAGATTTGGATGTACCAAGAGCCGAAACACTGTGTATTTACAAAACCCATTTTAAAAAACAGTTGCTTTACAACATGCATTGTCATTCCATTGAAATCTGTACAAAGGAAATAAATAAATCACTTTTGTCATTCCAAAAAGCAGAGGAATGTACTGCATGCATGGAGTGTTTCAAACTTGTGGCATGCCTAAGCTGTGAAAATGTCAGAGATGATTCTTTTCCCATCTATACACACACACACAGATTAAAAGCTCATTAAATTCATAGAGAACAGCTGTACTAATGATCCCTGGTGTAGCCAACAGCCATTTGTGCACTACGGAGCAAAAATAAGACAAAACATTGCAGCGACATGTTGAAGAGCCACTCCAACACACAACAACAACAAAAAAAAGCTGGTAGTAGAATAGCTGGTGTCTTTCATATATACACACACACTTACAGTTTGACAAATTGTGGAAAAAATAGAACAGTTTTGATATGTAAGAAAAGGTGACAAAATATTTACAAAATGTTGATCACTTAATACAAAATAACCAAAAATAAATCAAAATCAGAAACGGAGCCTCAACAAAATTTTCTTCCTCATCCTATAAATAACACTAATGCCCATAATATTTTTTTTTTTCCTTTTTGCTTTCTATAAAAAAAAGATAATCAACTCTATACAAAAATTAAAAAAATACCCATATAAAAAGGAATATTACATAGAAAAGAAACATCTAACTAACAGATATAATCAGAAGAGAGAGAGAGGAAATGGGGAGGTCTGCCACTGGAGACAAATCCAGGCGGATGCCATGGATAACCCTATGGGGGATTCAACAAAACCAATCACCAGGGTTCTTTCACGTCTTCTGGGAGCTGTGGAGGAAGTGAGTCTGGGAGGTGTGTGCCCACTTGTGTGGACGCCAGCGTCTTCTGTTTTTTGGAACTGCAGCAGGGCTTGAAGAGTCGAGGATCAATAATCACCTCTCCAAACCGGCCCTTATAGACAATCCCACAGCACACCTTTTGCCTGAAAGGGGGAGAAAAAAAAACCCACAAACACAGATGAAAGACAAACGTTAAATTACCATCATACTAAAAAGACACAATTGTCATATTGTCAAACATTAAGCTGTTCAATGAGAGCACCAGGTTACCTTTTCCAGTATGAACGGTCCAAGAAAGAGAAGATGGAGGGAGTGGAGCGTCTTTGTTTGGACTCTATGTCTGAGCCATCATCTGACTGGTTGCTGTAACTGGGAGACTGTGCGGGAGACACACTGGAGGTTGTGCTGTGGGCATCTGAGTCTGCTTGGAAAACAAAAGAAACAGTTAAAACACTGTCATCAAATTACCACCATGATTTATTCTGAGCTGCAACGAATAGTTCATTGTAAGACAAATAGTTGCTGACCATTTTGATAATCAGTTTAGCGTTTCAGTCATTTTTCAACCAAAAATGTCAAACATTTGCTGGTTCCAGCTTCTTAAATGTGAGGATTTCCTGCTTTTATTTGTCATGTATGACAGTAAATAAAGAGCCTTTGGATTTTGGACTGTTGGTTGGACCAAGTAAACATTGTGAAGGCATCATTCTGGGCCCCAGGAATGGTGATCATTTCCCCACAATTTTTGTGACAATTTAATTGACCAAGCGATTAATCAAGAAATGAATTGACAGATTCATTAATGATGAAAATAACTGCTAGTTGCAGCCCTTCATTTATTAGCCACAATAGTGACTGATGAGATGGGAAATTCACCAATAGCCTCAATATATTGGGAAATGTTTAGCTTTTAATAAATACTAAGAGAGAAAGCAGCCCAACAAACACTCAAGATTCAAACTAAGGGAGCAACAACTAATATGTTAATTATCTATCAATATGTTGATTCTACATTCTTTAATTGTTTGGTCTATATAATGTCAGAAAATGGTGAAAATACTCAAAAATCTCCTAATGCTCAAGTTGACATGTTCAGACTACTTGTATTGTCTAACCAATAGTTTAAAACCTAAATGTGTTCACCTTACTATCACAGAAATGCCTTTAGTGACACTATTTTAGGGCTTTTAAGCTTAAGCTCATACGAATTATGAAGAGAAGGAAGATACTACAACAGGTTTTTGAAAAACATTTCTGTTGTCCTCATTTGCTGTGTGATCTTGTTTTTTTTATGATACTATTCCTTCACATAGAAACATTCAAAGAATTTATCAATGACCAAAACTGTTGCTAATTAATTTTCTTAAACCGACTATTTGTTTCAGCCCTAATGTGAACCTTGAGACACTGCAGTTACATGCATTTAATGGTGCCCTAACCCAAAGAGCCACAAGATGCTGCTAAACAGTCATTTTTAATCAGGCTGTTAGTTTACGCCAAGAGGAAAACCACATTAAACCCAAGGCTGACAGAGTGAAATTACAAGTATTTCTATGACCGTGATATAAAGCATTTTATCCATGAACATACATAATTCTAGTTAACAAAAAATATTCCTTTGTCCAGCTAGTTCCAAAACAAATTTATAATACAAGACAAACCTCAAAAACATGCGTGTGACTACTTAACATTTTAAACAACTTACTTTGTCTCTTTAATTTGTGAAGCTTCTTTAACTTGCTTTTCTTCTTCCCATCAATGTTCTTCATCTTCTTGGGTTTTGTCATCTTGAAGCCTGGTCCAGCTCGGGCATCCACCACCTGAGTTAGGTCAGGCACAGACATCAAGTCAATTTAAAGCTCACAGCAGAACAAATATAATTCTCCCTACTGTCACCAGACATCACTTACATGGTTCCAGTTCTTCTTGGAGCCATTAGGTAGCTTCTTCCACCTCTTCACCAGCAACACACAGGCATTGCAAATGTCTCCAACACGATCCTCTGACAGTCTAAAAAAAAAAAAAAAAAAATTAATGGAGCGCACAAAAACACATGAGGAAAAGTGTCATTGGTAAAGTTTAACATCATGATGCACTATTTTCTTTTATTTTAATATAAACGTTGTGTCAATAGCTATTGTTGTATTGACATGTTTGCTTTTTGTTATCCTCCACACATAAACAAAACACAGTGAAGACACACAATGAAGAAATACAAGTGAAGATATTGCTGATCATAGTGTGCATGTCCATACTTATTCACATATACAGTATACATATCTATATTCATGTACCACCATGTTTAAACATACATGCAATTAAAAAGGGAAAAGGAGGGAAAGTTAAAAATGAGAGGAGATATGTTTTGATCTTCCTTTATAGAAATAATACTACTACAGTTTTCTGTTATAATTTCATTAAAGCATCTTCTCAAAAACATTATCCAGCTGATATTTCACTCACATGTATACAATATATTGTAAGTCGATTCCCTTTCCTTAATTTGAAGAAAACCCATCTGTACTCACATGCACACAAGCAAAAACACACAGGTTAAGGCTCTACACATGCATAACATTAATGAATGAGATCTCTTACCCAAAACACAGTCTGAATGTCTCCTCATATCGGCTGCTGTCTGTGAAGCGTGAGCTGGAGGACTTGGTCTTGCAGATGCAACAGCCGTCGTTACTCCGGTAGATCTTTGACTTGTGAAAGCCAAACATAGTCTGTTCGTAGGTCAGTGTTATGGCAAAAAACAACCTGAAAACGTAAAACACAGATCGGTAATTCGGTAAATGTGCCAGCACCGTGGATGGCTCCAGACAGATGTGCCTTCTACTATTGAGAAGGGGGCGGTCCCTACACGCTCGCATACTCTCAGATATAAGTAAGCCATTCTCAACCTATAATTTTAACATAATTCTGTATGAAAATAACATGTTAGGTGGAAGTTTATGGCATCTACAGCACACAAACAACCTAATAGCTGAACTGACTTCTGGCTAAACCAACAACGCTTGAATGTGTTTAGAATTTAAAGGCAAGTCGCGGGAAAACAATCAAAAACAGACAGAAAACACTGGCAACCCTAACGTTATATCTGATATTATTGGTTGTGTCGTCGAAGAAGCTAAACATAATGACCTTGTAAGTTAGATTTGATGCAGTAGCAACTGAAACAACCTGCCAAACTTTCACACACTCCGCACGGTTAACGTGAGGTCAATCTCAGAAGCGTTACACCCACTACACAACGTTTTACTATCCTTAACTGACTGACAACGTTACTTTTCCGAACACATGTCAGCATACAGGAAACTTTGCCATTTTTCTAGCATAAAGACAATGAAAATATTTGACGCTACACATTTTTCAGTTAGGATTTGTTTGCGGCGACAACTCGAAACAAAAAGCGGGCAGCAGCGCTTTCTGAAGTGAAGAAACAAAAAGCTAGTTACCGGGCTATTCGTTGAATTATGTGTAACATTCGTATCTTAAGAAAACACAATTATCAACTTGGCACAATGCATGTGTGCTGCCAAATTTTAATAAAATACAAAAAGTTGCGATGAACACATCCTGCCCTTTAAATTCTAACTTTTGCCCGCTAGAGCGCCAAATATGGCTCATTGTTGTTAGCTGTTAGCATGCTAGCTAGCCGACTGTGCTACTACTACCACGCCACGCTCTCGTTCACTTCCACGTTATCCCATTGTCGAGTCGGTTAGTCTTTGTACATTTTGCTCGCAACAACTGCAAACGCACACGTCAAGCTACCATTACACCGCATTACCATCAGTCTATTCACACACAACAAACCAGTAAAAACTCACAAATGTAATTTCTGTATAAAAGAAATACCAGTGCACTTACTGGACAAAAACTTTGAATCTTCTCCGTATTCTTTTCACGTACTGCGCATGCTCCTTACTACTAATGCATACAGCTGGCCATTAGAATATCATTAGCATAAAAAGCCGGAATGAAAGGGCTGAGCGTACAATGACCATATATGGAGTGCAGCCGTTGAGTTTGAACCTGGGTCCAACCAATCGCAGCCATCCTCGCGTACGCTTAAGAAGACATGAATCATGGGAAATGTAGTCGAAAAACGGGAGCTCTTCGTGCGCACGCTGTTAACGGCCTACTTTTAAAACTCAAAATCCCATAAACCACTTGGCCAAAGGCTTTAAAGATAAACAGCTATTTGACATGGCGCGAAGAGTTTGTTGACATTTTCTCAGCTGAGAAAGCACATTCAATAAAGACTCTAAATCTATTGATAGACGTATTGCTAACCTTAATTCATTAGAATCAATGCTTTATTACTTTAGAACTACGATTAGATGGGGAATTTACAGTTGCAGTTGGCCAAAAAACATTTTAGCATTTTAACATTTTCATTAGGGCTTCGACTAACAATTATTTAATCCACTAATAAGCATATTATTGTCATTAATTAATAAATCATTTGGTCTTTAAAATGTGAGAAAATAAATTAATAAATAGAACAATAAAATAAATAACAAAATCACAATTTTCCAAAACCCAAATTTATATGTTTTGTCTGACTGACAGTACAGAAGCCAAATGTATAGGGTTCAGTAAATCAGAAAATGTTCAAATTTAGGAAGTTGAAAACAATTTTTTAAGTGACCTACATTTTCTCAAATAAGAGCCATTCAACAGAGAACACAAATCTACAATCAGCTTATTATCTCTAAGACAATTAAAACACTACTTTATTACTTTTCAGCTACAATATGAATATTTTAGGATACTTTGTTTTTAATCAATGCAACAGAAAAAAAAAAAAACTTACATTAGACTTAGGCCGTCAACTATCTGATTTAACATACTGCCATCATTTAATGAATCATCTGGTCTATAAAATGTGAGAGAATAACAAATATTTCACAAATTTTCTAAAGTTAATGAAATCAAATTCCTTGTTTTACCTGACCAACACTCCAGAAGCCAAATGTATTCAGTTTACTGTCATTGAAGATGAATAAAACTAAATATTCACATTTAAAAGCCAGTGATTTTTTGAAGTGAACTACATGTTCTCAGCTGTGAAAGTACATTCTCCAGATAATATAGATCTATTAATGAATAGCTGGTTAATAATACAATTAAATTCAATTAAATCCACTTTAAATGCATTACAGATGCTTTATTCTTAATATATTTTTACACTGTACACTGTTGCTCACTTAGTAAACACTACATTACACAGCTATGTCAATAAATGTACAACAGTATTGGAAAACAAAAATATATATCTCCCAAGATGCTCATGTGTGGGTCGTACACGGACGAGTACAACACAGTCATTCCAGACGTTGGTTGGCACAGAAAAGAAGTCCTTCACATATCAAATCTCTTGTTCTGCACAGTAAAGTTCAATGTATGTAACAGAGGAGCTGGAGGGCCCGGTGACACCTCAAGACACCCCGATATGGAGTTTGTAAGTGGGTAGAATTTTCTCTCTGGTGGATATTGCATAGCAAGAAACCATGATGATAAAATCAGAAGGGGGGGAAAGAGCAGTCCTTTTTGCTCCTCACATGGGAAGCAGGAGATCATCACGCTGTTTTTGTTCAGAGAAGAGGGCAGATGTAGTGTCAGGGCTGGGATGATGGGAGGGAAAATGGCTGGTTGGAGGTATTTACATGAAGGCTGTTATTGTGATCCACTCTGCACAGAAAGCCGGGTCAAGCATCTCTCTGGAGGACTTGTGTCTGGAACACAAACCAAAGACTTGGGGTATTTTCCTTTATCCAACAGAATGAACTGTCCATCACTGGATACAGGCTAAAGCCAGTCTTATTATCATGCAAGAAGGGTAATTTTCTCTGCTGAAGGTATTCCATTTCTCAGGGAAAGGGCCTTTGTTTATTTCTATGTAGGTGAATCTTCTCTTCCACTCCACAAACCTCCTGTCATACACATACTTATAAAGCATACTTCTACATCATTTGCTTTAAGCTCTGCGTAATGACATTGGAATCTGAGTTGACAACAGAGCAAGCAACTTGACTGATTTAACAAAATAATACTGTTTTTCTCTGAAAATATAATAACAGTTTTGATCCTCACTTTCCCTTAAATATAGCCATTGTCAGCAGTTCACGATAACAATGAAAATATTTAGCTTTCAATAAAACATTATAGCACAAGTAGGTCAATAATGTGAAAATCATGGTTCATAATAGAAAACATATTTTTTAACATCTAATGGCAACATCATTGAGGATAAAAATAACAACATATCTTGAAAGGCTCATTGCACTTAATATATGGCAAATGTAACAGTAGCTTTAATATAAGCCAGAAAATGTCCTTTGTTCAAGTCAGTTCCTGCATATAAAAGGTTCAGTTATTCTTTTTTAGTGGTCCCCAGTGATCCTCCTAGTCAGGTACAACTGGTGGGAAGGTGGCTGCAGTTTAGATGCCGACGCCTTTGACGAGCGAAGCCTCCAGGGTGATGTTGAACTCCTGCAGAGTCTGTAGCACTCTTATCAGAGAGTTTACCAGTGAGCGGTCCTTAATCAGTGCAGTGTCCTCGTACATCTGAGCAGTGATTGGACAGTCTGCGAGCAGAGCGATCCAGTGATGCAGCAAATGGTCCCTGAGAGAAGAAGACACACGTGAAGTCAACACCAACACATTACAGTAACTTCAAAGCTAATTTCACAGACAAATCACTTTATACTGTAGTTAAAAATCTCCTCCTCGACAAAGGCTTGTTAAAAATGTGTATTATTGTGAAGAGCTGCAATTAATGATTATTTTTTATTATAGATGAATTTGTCAAAGGGCTGAAAAATTAATTAAATTTTTATTGAAACTGCAATATGGCTCACTGATATTTTCACATCGCAGGAGGACCAATATGTGTTAAAGACAAAATGTGCACATCATTTTCTACAGACTTAAAAAACACATTTTTTTGGTAAAGAGTTCATCATAATAATTTCAAAGTTTTTAAATGAAAATGAGAATAATAATCTAAAAATGGTCATTCCCTATGACAAATCATAGTAATTCCCATCAGCAAATCATTTCACAATTGCAATACAATTAGATATTTTTTTCAAAATCTTTCTGTCATTTTTTTCTATTAACAGATTAATTCTTTTGTCTATCAAAAGTCAGAAAAATGCTCATCACAATGTCCCAGAGCTTGAGGTGATGGTTTCATGTTACTTGTTTTGTGTGACCAGCAGTCAAAAACCCAAAGATATCCAATTTACAGTGATATAAAATAAAGAAAAGGAGTAAATCCTCACAGTGGAGAAGCAGGAACAAGTGAAAGCATTTCTTGCTCGATAAACAACATCAACAATCTTTTACCAAAACTGTTGACTATGTATTTGGTTTAGATTGAATATTCAATGACTCATCTAATTGTTCCAGTACTACTATTTTGTATAGACGAATCAGAAATTAATGAAACACAGCCGTACATCAAGTTAAAAAAATCACTGCATCACAAAGCACTTAAATGCACAGACACAAACGCTCTTCAGCTTGAAAGAAAGACCTGAAGGAAACCAATAAAATGTCTGATACATCCAGAATCCTCAAAGGAGAGATCATTTTCACTTGACTCCTCGAGGGTCAGGATGCAGGTCAAATACGAGCAGTGAATCCACAACTGTGAAGGATTCAGTGTCTTAACCAGAGACATTTCCGTAAGAAGGATCGATTCGTATCCTGAGGGCTTAAGCTTCATTTATGTTTATATATTAAGAACTAATGACGTAGATTCAGGGACTGTACACATGGCTGTAGCTGACATGTCGGCAGGTTCATGAGTTACTTCCTACTCTTATTATTTTTATTTGTTTTTGTTCAGTCCTTTTAGTTCCTACTTTCATGTGTTTATTTATATCTTATGTTTTATCCTTACTGTGGCTGCTCGCACTCTATGCAGCAAACTGTGTTTCCACCTGGATGCACCTGTCTGCCTACCTTGCACCCAGACAGACGAGCATCTGGAACTTCCCGTCCTTGCCGATGTTTCTGGACGTGTTGTTGATGGCACGCATGAAGCGGCAGAAGTGGCGCACTCTGGTTTGCCAGTTTTCATCCGGAGTCACCTCCCGCTGCTCTGCACTTTCAAAGTACACTTGTGACTTTTCTGTCCAAGAGAAAAAATAATAATTTAAAGACAAACCAGTTAACAATTAATTGCACTGCAATACGAAGATTTATTTGAAGGAAAACTTCATTAAAATTCTTTGTGTTTAAAACAGACACATCAAGCTTGACAGGTGATAAAAAGTTTGTATTGTCCATTATAACTGGCTTTTATTTAAGATGACCACAGCTGCTGTTCTTCATGAAGAAACAAACTTTTTCCCATTCAAGTCTACAGGGTTCTTCATAGTAATATAAGGGAGTAATGATATTTGATCTTTACCCAAGAAGTCCCAGATGAAAACATTCTTAAAGAGTCGGGGTGATTTGAAACCATGCTGGAAAACTTGCTCCAGAGCCCAGACGAGGCCGTACTCCCCACAGAGGAGAAGAGTCAGACTGCCTCTCTGTGGAGAGAAAAACAACATGTAGTTAGAAATGATTATAAAGCTGTCGCTGTCTCACAAATTACTATTAAAAAGAGCACTATTTGGATACAGTTCTTAACAGCTTTACAGATCCAGTTATCCCATTAAAATAACAACCTTTTCCCAGTATCTTGAAGAAACAGAGTACTAAGGTGCTTGGGAAACTGTAAAGAATATAGTGGAGACAGCCGTCTCTCACAGGTCATAATTTATTTCAAAACAACTTCCAAGTAATAAAGCATTACGATAAGTGATAACAGCAGTGACTACGTTTACTGAGCATTGTATTAATTTATGAGATCACAAAAGAAATACTTTTTTAGTTGTCATATCAGCATGAGAATAAAATCATGTATTGTTTACATGGTTATGGACACAACAACAGAACTCAGAGTGCATTTAAATTTTAGGGACAATTTCTAATGTGAGCAGCCTCTCTTCATTGTTCTGTCCGTACCGTTAAGAGGTGGAGCAGAAGTGGAGGGGATTTCCCAGTAAAAAATCCTTTGTACTTGGACTAAACAAAGAATTACTCTTTCAACCTGTAATCAACAGATCAGTTACAGCAGGCATCACTCTGTGTGCCTTACTAAGTAATAATTATCAGTGTTGGTGCTTTATATCAGTGCATCCAGAGCAGAGACAATAACAGGTATCATTCTGGGACAGTTTCTCAAAATATAAATGTTGGGAGAAAAAATGGTATGTCTGGCTGTATTAGAAATCTAATTGAGGACTGTTAAATCAACTGCTGCAATGTGAAGATACCTTAGCTTAAGTGCATTTATTTTTATTATGTACAAATTTATTGCTTTATTTTGATTTTTTATCTATCTATCTATCTATCTATCTATCTATCTATCTATCTATCTATCTATCTATCTATCTATCTATCTATCTATTGTTTTAAACTTATACTTTAAACTTATTTTTTGTTGTTTAAGTCTGTATATATTCCACAAAGTCTGGAGATTAGTGATGCCAAAATATCCCTTAGTAAAGTCCCATTAAAAGAGGGGCTGCAGTTAAAAATCAAATTTGTAGCAGCAACAGATCAGATTGATTTTTCCTACTTGAATTGTATTTTTACTGAAATTGTTGTAAATAAAGTTTAAAAAAATCATTCTGGGCCAGAAAAATATGATATGAAAATATGTTTAAACAATCTTAATTATACCACGTAGCCCACAGTTGTAGTGAGGGGCTTGGGGACCACCAAAGCAGAAAGCTGTTATTCTTCATTTGCGATGAATAATAGAACTACGTGTTGGGGCCTGTCTAGACTGCCGTCTCTCACCTCCTTCTCCGGTTTGTGGAAGTGCTTCACAATCCCGTTGATGGCCTCTCCCACTCCCTCCTGGATCTGACCTGTGTTTAACTCTGGAGGAGAAGTAAAAGGCAAACAAAGATGCTGTGAGACAGTACAAGCAGACACAGGGAGGGAAAAATCTCTGTCCAGGTTTTATCTGATTGTCTCTGTGTTTTCTCATTCATTTTTAGCAGTCAGTGTATTAAAAACAAGACTGTGTTTTCAAATAACAGAATGTTCACACACCACTATCATCTATGACTTATGGTTCTGCAGTTGAGTAACTTACTTGGTTTGCTGTTTGGCGAGATGGTGACAAACCTCCTCATCATCCCCGGGGACTGCTGCATCGGCGGCGTACGGCACAACCTCTCATCGTTCTCCGTGCTTGGGGTCATCAGTTCTCCCACCAGGATCCTCTCCAGACTGCCATCATCCACACCCTTCCCCAACCACCGGCCACATGGAAACCTGAAGAACAAACGGATTTTGTTAATTTTTTTTTTGAGAACCGTGTGGTTAAAACAACATTGCAGCGGTTAGATTTCCCTCAAAAGAGTCACGCTCACTTGTAAGTGTGCCCTGTGATCTCGTTGCGGACCATCACACACTCCACCAGCCACTTTGCGTAGAGCCCCGTGTTGTCATGACCCATCTGCACTGTGGTCAGTTTGCCCAGATTCTGGCACTGAGAGAGAGAAGCGCAGTGACGTCAAACACCAAAAACAAAAATTTAATTCAAAACACAAGACATCAGCTCATTCAAAGGATAATTCTGGTTTATTACTGCTTGGTTTTACTCTCATAGTTTTGGTCATCATTTCTATCTATAAGTTGTTGACTGAAAACAAGTCCAACACGAAAAGGAAACAAGCAGTCAAATGATTGTTCAGGTTTTAAACAAATTAGGCTGATTGGATGAATGTATTGGCAACTGGCTGAATCCATGGGTGTTTATTTATTTTTAGGTAATCTTTTTGTGTGATATTCAACATTTTATATTGCTAATTTGATGATCTGCCTCCAAAGAACAAGGGGGAGCTTCTGCTCAGGGACACACTTTAATTCAGCTGTGCAGTACACACCCACTGAACCAAAGAATGAGTGGGAAGAAAACTGTAGACCAAGAGTATTTTCACATCTAATGTGGTGAATTAAGGATTTATTTCAACCAAAACAGAGTCATTAATTGTTGGACAATGGACAGACTAACCAAGGCGGTTTTGGTGAGTTTTATTTGGTTTCTGTCGATTCTGAATGAAGTGTGTTTTACTATGACTTAACAAAGCAATTAAGCTCATCTTTGTTTGATAAAAGAGAGAAACTTTGATTCAGAAGGTGTACGGTTGTAGTTTTCTGTTTAATAAGGAACACAGGTGTAAGAATATTACCTTTCATGACATTTTGTAAGTTTACTTTGTTACTTTATTGGCTGCAGTAAACATATGGAGTGTATGTAATATAGCAAACTCACTGCTCACACGTATTAAAAATTGAGCATACATGCCCGACAGTGGCCCATAGGAAAAATTTGCACGTATCACCCAGCTCAAACGAACCAACACTTTTCCAAACATCCATGGAAGAGAAAACAATGGTGAATGGACAGTTTATAGACCAATTACTGAGATGACGTATTGTACTTGTACACACGTTTCTGTGCAGTGAGGTATTATTACTGACATTTCAGGTCCGTTCACTTTTATTTTTACCTTAAAATAAAGTAGTTAAGATAATTTGTTAATCAGATGACTTATTTACAACCTGTCTGCTTTTTGAACCACTTGTGTTGCCGTTAGACTTTACTGTACCACCATCAACATGTTCCCTGACTACAGAAGTTACTGTAGTGAGAACACTGTGATCATATCTAACCTAAATAGTGACTAAAACTACAAAATAAAGATGCAAGTTGTAATAGAGTGGACTTGTCCTTTATTTGAGAGTTAATACCAACCTCAAAAGTGATCTCTAGAGTATTTCTGGGGACCTGCAGAACTCCAGTTTCTGCCAGTTCACCAGAAACACACACCCAGGGGTTGGCTGTGAACATGGAGCCGCCCAACTTCTTACTAGGAACAACCACCACATGGTAGGGGATCACTGGGAGACAGAAAGGAGAAATAAAAACACTTAAAAAACGGTAGTTTATTGACAATGCTGTCTGGCTGTTTCGCATTAAAATAGCACTCACTGATGGTTGTAAAGACGTTGGTGAAACAGAAGTAATCCACAGCGTTAAAGGACAGGAGGTGGTAGAGAAACTGCTCCTTCTCATCATCACAGCGGAGGAAGGCGTATCGCTTGTACAGTTTTCTGAAAGGACAAAAAAAAAAGATTGTTTGAGGAAAGTGTCCAAACAAATATTAATACATAGACCTACGAAATGTTATTTTTAAAATAGTTTCGTTGCCAAACAGATAAACTTTCCACAACAGTGTCAGCAGTGTGACAGATGATAAATTAAAGCTAGGGTAAGTAATGTATTTCAACGCATTCTTTTATTATACTTGTTCAAATTCTCAATAAATTAAGTGCTCTGACAAAAAAATAAACAAATCCAGAGCCTGTGGCTGTCGCAGGCCTGTAAAAAGCCCAAACAAAAAAAAAGCCCGACCTGTTTTCTGCAAACACTTTTCCCGTGCATTGATTGCACATGACCAGAGACTTTTTAAAGACAAGGCAGATATGTTGCTAAAGCTAAGAATGAAAAAAAAAGAGAAAGTGCAGCCAGAATGCCCCAATACTAACATGCAAGCTTGACAGCTGTGAGTACTAACAAAAGCCATGTTTGTTTGTTCATTATTGTAAGACAAGAGTTAGCTGGATACAGTTAACAACTCAGCCTCAAGCAGTAACAGTAGCCAAGCAGTGTGCATTCATGTGCTTTGGAGAGAAGCCTGAATGGAGGGGGAGGGATTTCTTTGATTGGATACTTTCAAAACATAGCTTTCTCTTGCTGGTTTTCTTCAACATTACCACCCCCAGCTTTAATTTTAAGTCAAATAGTTGACAAAGTGAGTGATGTTTGATGCATACTATTATTCAAAAGTTTGGAATCATTTGTTAAATTGAAGATTTTCTTTTTCCGTTCAATAATGGACATTTTAACATACATTGTAGGAAAAAAAAAAACTGTATAATTGAATTTGTTTTTCAATCAAGAAAAGTGTAAGTGACCTGACATCATTAATAAACCACAATAGTGCAGTTCTAAATATTCTGGGAACCTGTTTTTCTTGGGGGCCTTTGCAGTCCACGCAGTAGTTAGACTGAATAAGTTTAGACTGTGATTTGTCAGTTTGTTCAGATGAAATGTGATCCAACAGTGTGAACCCTACACTGACCCTCTATTTCTATTCTGAAGTTTTAAGAACAGCTTTGCTAAAACAACACACCTGCAGGCATTACTGTGCGCTTGACACTGACACAGGAACCTGCGTCAACCAGTGTCCAATTTCTTTTGCCACACTGACTGGTGATTTCTCATACTCTTATTTATCCATTGCTCAGAAGGATCTTTGTCTCTTTCTGCCCTTTCAGTTGTCTGTCTGGTTGAACCATTGTACTGTTTTGTTCTCCATGTACAAAGCATTACTCTTTCTGCAAACCCTTCATCTATTTGTCTATTTGTAAAGATGACTTTCTACAACCAAAAAGCATGAAAGACCATCCAAAAATATACAGTAGTCCTCTGAGCCATCTGACTGCACAGAATCAAGCTTTTGTGTCAGGCGAGTCCACACTTTTGAACAGGAGTGTGAAGTAGAACAAATGGTAACGTAAGGTCACAAAAGGCAGACAGAAATCCCCCTGACCCAGTTCACTGCTCAGATATCAATTATGAAGAAGGCTGTGAATTATTGATGCAGTGGTGGACTAAAGAATGATGCTTTGAGATTTCAAAAGACGTAATGTATTATAAATGGGTAGATCACATGTCATCTTAATTTCATACGCGACAGACATTCCTCCACAAACACAGAAAGAAGGTCAGGCCAAGACAAAACAAAAGGTGAAAAGAAAAAGGTATTCAGTGATCTGAGTAATAATAGGAAACTGTAACTGCCAGCAGCAGTTTGACTTTTGTGTGATTTTGCTCACTTTGTCAGCTCGTGGTCTGATAGCAGCTGCTTCAGGTGTCTGGAAAGCAGCTTCTTCTCCATTGAGAGGCGGACCCAGGCTCTGGCCTTACCCACATCTGTTTTGATCTCACTGATGTTCTGAATGTGTCTGCAAACACAAAGACAGATCAAGAGGTTTTAGAAGAGATTTGGAGGTAAAATGCAAACACAACACTTCACTTGGATGTTTGGGCCTCACTGTGCAGAAGGCTGGAGTTTTACATCAGAAGATGTCTACATTCATCTGTTGAAGGGGGAAAGTTTCTAAAATCTCAGTTTAATAGGTATACTGTCTATACCAACAGCATCATAGCTAGTTTGGAAGCTAGTACTGGTCTGATGTGTAATTTACACAAGAGTCATGTGAAAACTTGAAACCTCCAGCAGACAAACTCTAAGCACTTTTCTTATATGAAGTATCTGTCTGTTTTAGCAGATAATGCAAACACTTGGCCCATGATCATCTTACAGTGAAAGAAAAAGAGTCTGGTATCTGGTAAGAAGATCATAAAATGCAGAATGAAAGCTGTGTCTGACAGTGTTGAATGCAGCTGATGCACATATTCATTCACTTTATGCTTTTACATCATAACAAGAACATGAATAAATAAATAAATAATTTAAGTATCAAGAACATTTTGTCTGAATCAGTTAATCATCCCTCAGTAGACTGAGATTATTCAAGTCAAGCAATCTTTCATTGTTATCAGTCTGTGTGAAGTAGAATAACATGATAAAACAGTTAAGATTTTACGAAAATGCACAGACACAATATTTCAATGAGGAATAAGGGGAATAATAAGCAGAATCATAAATATATTTTTGCAATAGCTGGCACACTTGGTGCAAACTGAAAGCTGAGGTAGAGTGGTTGGTAAACAGCTCTTGTTTTTTAGCTGCATCACTGTTCACAGAACAATGCAACAGTATGGCAGCCTGTAAACTTTATAAACTGAGTCTCAAAATCAGCACAAACCACAAAACTAACTAACAACTGTGATGGAGGCGGAGAAGAGTGATAGAAAGGGAGGGCAGTGTGACACCATACAGCAGCTGACAGCGCTGTCATTAAGGCAGCAGGAGAGATGCTCTGCGGTGCATTGGGATTTTATACCGGAACTATGAGCAGAACGCACAATTTTACTTCCTCTGGCTGTGTGGAAATCTCATTTTTTCACTCCACAGATGACGAAGAAAGGCATTAAAACATGAGGTATGCTAAAACATGTGACTCGAATCTTCATAGTCAAACTGATTTGAATCGGGTACAACAAACCAATACATTAATACCTAATTAAACAAGTATGTTGTCTAAACTCATAACAGGCAAATGTTTATGGCTGCTTTTAACAGTTATTTTTATTGTCTGTCATTTTTTTGATGAATAAATAATTTCTTTCTTTCCTTCTTAAATAGAGAAAAATGCCCATCACAAGGTTTAAGACTCCAAAGTGACCCCATAAAATTGTTGTTTTGTCTGACCAACAATGCAAAACCAAAAGATATTCAATTTCCAATTAAATAAAACAGAGAAAACAGCAAATCATTGCATTTGAAAAGCTACAGAGAGTGGATATTTGGCATTTTTGCTTAACTGATTATCAAAATTGTCGCCAATTATTTTCTTCCACTCAACTAATCAACAAATCGTCACAGCATTACAAATGTTATTCCAGACTCTGACTTGTACTGTAGATATATGAATATTATATCATGGGTCTGACTTTACCCGCCCTGAATCATTCTCATGAGTAACAGCTCAGTCTGCCTCTGTAGTGGCATTTTTCACCACACGCCTGGTCCCATGTCATCGCTCGGAGCCACGATCGTGCCTCTGATGTCCAGACACATTCCCTTCCACTCCACCTGTGCCAGAAGCTCGTCTGCTAAGAGCTCCTCGCGTCTCCTCCTCTACCTTCCATCCCCCTCCCTGTCTCCACCCTCTACGCTTCCTCACACCAACTAACCCACTTTTCTCCACTCGTTATCTCCATGGCAACAGAGGAAAACATCTACTATAGTATAAGCGCTATATTATTGTTACCTCTTGTCTACAAAACACAGGGCAACACAGATCGTCTCAAATAAGCTTAAAAACTAAAAATATTTCTTGCAGATTAAGACATTACTATCAATTATTAAACGTCATGAAGGGAGGCTGAGGGAGGCTTCTCCGTGCCCTGAGTTGACCCCTCCTCTCTTTCCAGTCAGACTGGCAGGGGGTCTGGTAATTAGGCTGGAAGTAACGTGCTGTTACACAGACTCAACACAAGCCCTGACTCCTCAACTCTGTCTGGGTACGGTACATAGCAGTGGTGGCTGCCATCTCACGCACACACGCACACACGCATGCACGCACGCACGCACGCACGCATGCACGCATGCACGCATGCACGCACGCACACACGCACGCACGCACACACACACTCGTTAAAGAATGTTGATGTGCTGCAGGAGCTCTCAGGGTAAAAATGCTTAGTGATTTATGTATATAAAAATAAACTAAAGTAAAATATTTTGAGCAAATTGGGGCACCAGTTTGGCCTTGGGGTCTGGTATGGTGGTCGAGTTAATTGCAACATCCCCAGTTCACATCTGACGGGGAACTTTGCCTCTTTTAATTTGACAACAATCTTCGTGTGTGAGATTGTGTGTCTCTGTGCATGCACACACAGGCATAGGTTGTGTTTCAACATGGGGGAAGGGAGCATATTTTAAGAGGGGGGCCTCCCCAAGGAAATTCTGAATGTGAAACACTTAATTTCCTGCATTATGTGAATTTTCTATGTAATATTTAGTGATTTTTTTATGTTATATTTAGTGATTTTTTTCTGGATCAATTTATACTGGAGATGTCTTCACTTACATTTAAAGGAAAACACAAAATTTGGACACTTCAAAATATCCCAAATTTTCTTCAGGATCACTAACATATCTGTAAAATATGATGGAATATATTGCAGTAAGGCTCTCAGGCACGTGGTTTGTCAAAATAAAAGTCCTCTGCTACTTTCATGGTTTTACTGGGGGGCCCATAAAGCTGTTCTTAAGATTGTACTCTATATTTATGTGGGTTACGTATGTGTACATTTTTAGGTGTATCTGTTATTTAATTTTGTCCTTTGTTCTTACCATTTGTTCTTATTTTATTGTTATACTTGCAAATTGTACAGCACTTGATTGAGTGAGATATAAATATTTGTATTAAATTATTATTATAAAATACTCAGCTCATAACATGTATAACAGTGATTTACTTTCACAAAAAAAAAAAAAATCAAACTGCTACTTTCATCCAATAAACTGAGTAAGCCCTAGTTTATCTAAGACACAGGATCTCAAAAATGTTTGATCACTGAACCAAAACAGACAAACATTAGGCCACAAACAAGTAATAATAATAGTTCTTTTAGATTATCTAATAGGGATAATTTAAATCATGACTCGTTTGACCCTTTGAAAATCCTTCAAGGATCCTTTGAGTTATCATGGAGATATAGAAAACTCCATGTAGGTAACTCTCTGACAATCTACCACAAGGGGGCAGCCTTAGTCTAACTTACTGCCTTCTGATAGTGACCAGCAGTTAATACATTTGTAAACCAGCTTTGGATAAACTGGATGAAATCAAGCGAGACATCATCCTTCACATGTAAATAACCTGCTCACCTCATGTCCTGGATCAGAGAGACTTTCAGAGGAGCCATGGCTGAAACACCACCATCAGATTTACGTCTCTCAGTGTCGTGAATGAAACCTGGTATGAAAAAAAAGGATGTTAAGCAATTCCTAAAGTTATTAATTTGTAATCTTGTTCATCAGGTGAAGTGATTTACCTGGAGGTCCCAGACTGCCTGGAGTTGCAGTCTTCTTTTCTTTGCTCTCCTGATAGTGCAGCAGGTGGGACCACAAGGCAGATTTACCCTGAAAGAGAAAACACACATTAATGTGATTATTTGCAGCGAGAGCCCTGTATGTGTCCAGCAGCTGTGGAGGATCAATCATGTAAAATGGTGACTGTGTTGATATAGTTTTTCCTGACCTGTTTAACCTGCAGCCCGTGGCTCCAGATCCTCTCCAGCAGGTCACAGAGACTCGCGATCAGAGTGTTCTCCTCGACGCCAGTGATGCTGACCTCTCCATGACCCAACTCCACTGCCTCCCGACCCATCTTCTCCACCAGCATACGCTTGGTCTGCAGTGAAACAAATAAAGACACATGCACACATATACTGCTATTACTCAAAAAAACAAACTAATAATATTGGATGTTTACTTTATGCTCATAGCCTGAGATTAATTTTGTGCAGTAGGAAAAATACATAACAAACAGATGACTAATGAGGGTTAACACAAAGCCTTGGTTTTGCAATGTTTTGTTGTTTTATTGTTATGTCGGTGACTTATCCTTTATGATTACATTATTTGCATTCTTTTTACTGTTATTAACAAATACTGAAAGGATCAAATTTAAGCCTGAATCAGGAAATAGCTTTTCAAATGAATACATCTGTTTATTTTTTATAATATCTTTCTTTGCCAAGACAGTAGTAACTTTCACGCAAGGTTTGACACATAGAATACTTTTTTAATGAAAACTGTACACCTCAAAATAACTTCTAAATGAAAACTAAATGTAAACATTGAAAAGTAGCCATGTTAGGTATTCAGTTCTATTTAAATTGACTGAACAAATTGATGAAAGAAGTGATGCAGAGCATCAAGCTGGAAAAACATCAAGATGCATCCTAAACACGAGATCTGGAATCTGTTATTAAAGTATGTGAATAGTGATTAATTTTCCTGGCTTGAAACTATGAACTCATGCAGCTACAGGTGGTCTGCCAATGTCTGAATGCACTGTGATGCACGAATTAAAAAAAAAAAGAAAGGAACTCACCTCCGCTAACTTTATTCCACTGCGGTACTCATTCTAAACTGCTTTGTTTACTTTATATGGGTGTAAAATGTGTAAAACAGAGCACTACTAATAAACAAGATCACAGTCATATACAAACCTTGTTCCTGCACTCCTTCAGCAACCCTTCAACAAACTTCCAGTTGGTTTGAGCGATGACAGAAGGCGACAGGTTGGACAGTTTGGGCTGTCTGATGGTTGTGCCCAGGTTCCTGGCCTCCTGAATGTACTTCTAATAAAAGATAGAGAGAATTCAGTCAGCAAATCAGCAAACCACTAAAGGAAACAGAGAAATCAACTCAGCTTATTGGTGGGCTCATGTCACTAGTGGAGGTGACTACAAAGGAACAAGGAATATTTGAGTTACTACAGGAGTTCAATCAGTTTGCTCTTCACTGACGAGTGATGGGGATGTTCGGACAATGGATTGTTGCACCTTTTATCTTTCGGTCTTCTTCACTACTTGGACTTGAAGCTTTGTTCAGACTGCAGGCAAATCAGATTTGTTTCTCAAATCAGGTCTTGAAGACAGACTGTCCACACTGTCATTTGCAAGCGATCAAATGGGATTTGTGTGTCCAGACATCACCAATTCATCTGCATCGGTTGCTTTGGTAATTATGTAGGCATCAGCAACTACGTACACTGGTGACGCCCTCCAGACAATCGCACTGTCAAATCTGCGTACAGAAGGCTCCTCCAAGTGCCAGCAGACAATTTATTTCATTGTCTGTCCATGCACTTTTCCTTCATATAACTCTGCTAGTAGCAGCTGCTCAGCCACTCTGATGCTCTTGAGTTTCAATGGATTTGATGTAAAAGTTGTCTGTCATGTTGTGAGTGATGCAAAAGTCACTTGGAAATCTGATTTGAATGGTCATAGCATCCAGACTGAAACGCATCTGTAGAAATCTAATTGTAATCGCATTTCAAACCAACTCAAAAGTTAGCTTGGATCCAATTCGCAAAAATCACACTTAATATATATATTTTTTTTTTACTGTCCAGACTTTCTAAAATCAATCTGGATACACTCTGGATGTGAAAAAAAAACATATTTAGGCCAGCAGTCTAAACTAGACCTTAGAGACACCAAAAGTATAAAAAGCAAACCTCTGAATGTTTACTGTGGTAAATATCCTCACTTTAGGTTTCAGAAATTGAAGCATTACCCAACATGAGCAGTGAAACTCAAAAATGAAATATATCCTAATTTTAACAAGAACTGAATTCAAAGATTAGCTTTTAGAATTTCAATTTTGATATTTTAGTGATTTTTTTTAACAAACCTTATTTAATAAAACAACAAATATTTAGAGTTTTAGTTGACCCTAACAGAGCTGAACATTTTTTCTCTGACATCAAGGTCATGCTGCAGTTTTATTTATATAAAATCAAACCATAAAAATAAAAAGGAATCAACATTCAGTGCAGTTATCGTACTGTGCGACAGCTAAATGCTCACAACAGTCCAAACTAATAAATAAAATATTTATCAAATCATGCCTATGACATTAAAATTGTTCAGGTTTAAAACAATATACAAATATACTGTACTCCCATTAACCTTGTTGGCATTATTTCATGTTTATCAGTTCAAACATCATGTGCCCTAGAAAGTGACATAGTGACATGGATTATCAGATAAAGCACTACGAGGTGAAGGAAGCAGAGGGAGGAAAAGACCACGTTAGGCAGGTCAGTGTTAAGACGTAAAGCCTCACAAACTACCAACACATACCACGTCCACAGTCACCGACTTTAGACAGGGCTTGAAGGACTGCGAGAGCCAGTAGTAGTCAAGAAACAGCAGGAGCTGCAGCTCCGGAAACAAGCACTCTACATGCTGAGAGTGTGTGAGCGTGAGTGCAAGAGAGAGACGGAGAAAGACAAAAAAGAAACAGAGAAACAGGTGATGAGGAGTGTGAGAGGGTGGGCGGGAGAGCAGACGAGATGGTGAGAGCGAAGTCAAAACAAAGCAAACAGAGAACAGGTCATGCAAAATGAACCAAGACAACAAAGCTCAGGCAGTCAATCACTGTGAATGTGAAGAGAGAGGAGAGAACACTGCAGCAACCTCTCACCTCTCTCTGGTCGTTGTCTAAATAAAGGTGCTCAGCGTGCTGCTTCTGTCGATCCCGCCTCCTCCACTGAGCTGGAGCACTCCTCTTGGTCCATCTGAAACACAAAGCAACTCAGCTTTGATTAACTTTATACAGAAACCCCTTAAAACAGCCATTAACCTCAGCCTGAATACAAATATTAAAGGGATAGTTTGGATTATTTGAAGTGGGGTTAGGGTTAGGCTTCTTTCTGTTTTTCCAAACTGGAGATGGGTTGACCGCCACCTACTGTAGGCAATACACTGACAATCAATGAGTACCTCATACAACACCATATCAGAAAATCCAAACTATTCCTTTAAAGGTTTACTTCAAATAAATACATCACAGTAAAATTTTGATGTGACAGTAATGTGAGATTTTTACTTGTTGCTGGTGGGCCCAGTGGAGAGCACGTCAGACTGCAGTCGGGGGAAGAAACCCTGCTCGTAGCGGCCCTGGCCGATCTTCATGTCTAGCAGATGGGGGTGCAGGGCGGTGTGGTCAATTTTTGAGACTCTCATCTCAATGGCTTTCTCTGCAAGGGAGATGTAGGAGAGTTGGCAGTGAGATTACATGATTCATTCATTATTTCATCTTGTTAATTTGTTCAAATTGTAGTGCTTTCATTATCAAGATGTGAGTGATTAAGTGTACTCGGCAAAACAACATGTTTCTGGGCTTGTGCAAATACACTTCGTGAGATCATGTGGATATGAATTCTGCAAGTTTTCTAAGTGTCTACAGCGACAATTATTGATTTAGCATTGGTACAGGGAGGATTTTGAGGATCATTATCAGAAAAGAATCCCATAACCATCAGAAAAAAATGTGTCTATTTGCACCTCGGTGAGAACAGTCACACAGCAGTTATTCAGCTATTTACACCCAACAACAAAGTGTTTGTAGAGAGGAGGTTGTGGTGGATGCAGATAGCATTGCTGGCTGCTAGCACCTGGGTGCTAATAGCATGGCTGCCAAAGAAATATTCCTGCCATTTATGAAAATGAAGTATAAATAAAAATAGGTAAATAATGCATATGGATATATTACATAGTTGGAAACCATATACATACATATATATATTTTTTAAATCTCACCAATCATCTAACTAAGGTTCCATGATACCTATGATGAATAATCTGTAATTTCTCTTTTAGTAAACGACTGACAACAGAAGACAGAGAAAAAAGTTGAAATAGAAAAAGACATTTCCACCCACAGACCCAAAAGAAGTGACAGATTAAAGGCTCGGAATAGATGTTCGTTTTTTGTTTTTTTTTTGAAAGAAAACCAACTCAGAGTCGTCCATGAAAGCAGCTTTAGACAGTGATTCTCTGATGCCTGATTAACAACGCACCCACACATGGGTTGTGTTAACAAAAGCACCCAGGGGTTTTGAGAAATATAATAGTCTTTAAATAGACAAAGAGAGAGTGTAACATATTTCAACTTTACCCACACTGTCTGAAGCTGTGATTCACACGTACACAGATTTGATTCCCTGAAAAGAGTTGATTATTACACATTCACCTGCATGCTGCCAGTTAAATCTGCTCACCACCATAAAGCTCAAGTGAAGGATCAGTGATAGTGCTTTTAATTGTTAATAAAATTATGTTCACCAAGCTGACATGTATGCAATGCATCAAGGATCTCACAGAGGACTTTTAAATTTAGAGTCTTAAGAAAATAAAAAGCATTTACTTTCTCCAAGCTAGAGAGTTTTCTGTAAATCACTGCTATAGTGTGGTCTACTTTTAAGTTATTATGCAAAACAGATCAAAGGAAGGCCATCCATCCTCTATGAGTGTACCTAATGTAATGCATTGCGCACACATTCAGAGAGCTTTCACCCGGGGATGTTTGAGATAACGAGAGCAAATATTACGAAGGTGAGCCTTGTCGTTCTCGAGCCCAATCGCATGAGGTCCAGGAGCGACAAAATCAGCTTTTTCATATCGCTTTTTAAGCAGGTTGTCTGCAAACAAAACAGCAATTACCAGTCAGTTAACTAAAGAGAGCAAATCTCACAACATCACACATTCAAATTACTTTGTGGCCACGCTCATTTGGACTTCAAATTAAAGGAGTTTTGCAGGACTTTTAAGGTCTTCTTTAATTACATTGACAAAACTTTAAATTGCGAATGTTTCGGGTTTACAACGGATCATAATTAAACATTACAGAGGCCCATTTTTACTGTCTGAAGTTAACGTACTGTGGTGAACCTATTCATTTTCAAACTAAAACCTGGCTTTCCTCAGTGTAAGAGGCTCCCAAGACAGAGACAGGTCCAGAGAGATGAGGTACAGGGACACATTTCAGTACAATATTTGGTGCTCTGATAGCAATCCAAATAGCATCAGTTTCAAGATTTACATACAAGGGACTTGCTGTGGTGTGTAGGTACATAACAATGTCACAATTTCAATATTAAATCGAAAATTGATTGATGAGTTAAAACCAGTCAAAGTCAAAAGGCTGAATTGCATCACTCCCAGTATGTTTTTACTCTGTCCCACCTACTTGCAGCATCCAGTGTGTTGTCAAAGAAAAAAGACTGTTATCATATCTGAGACCATATAATTCTTTTTACAGAAGAATTTGACAGTGTAAATGACAGCTGTCATGGCAAAAAACCAAAGATCTGTTGGTCTTTACACATCAATACTCAATAGTTTAACAACAGCAATAGGCATCAGTCCTAAAAAAGATATGTTTAAATTAAAAAAAAGGCATATCGAATCATGGATTTAGAGAATCATGACACCCCTAACTAAAAGTATAAATAAAGATCAGTTAAAACAGCATAAATAAAAAATCCTCTTAATTAAAAAGCTGTCAGGGATGATTTTTTAAGGAAAGACTGTCTTTTTTCTTACCTGCTTCTTCAATGTTTGTGCATTTCTGGTACATGGAGGTGCGCAGTGTGGGCGTGCGGACGTTCAGCATGCGGATCTTATCCACACGGGAGTCGAACACCCTCAGTGTGTGCTCCTTCTCCTCATCATCATGACAGAGGATCTTACTGTCGATGAAGGACGCAAACATCTGTGTCTCCAAGAAACGTGACAGGAAGGGCAGGTAGGGCTCCGGCTGGTCAGACAAGAAGGAGGCCTGCACACACAAATTCGAAAAGTGGACTTAAAGATTGTGCATGATTGAAAATAATAACTTACGCTATCCCACGATATTAACTAACTGATTATTAGTAATCAAAGAGGCTTATAACAGATAGTTGGAACCAAGATACATTTTAGAGCTGCAACTAACAATTATTTCTTTCATTTGACTGATTGATTGTCGAAAACGGTAAAAAAAAATGTTGATCAGTGTTTTCCATAGCCAAAGATTATGTCCTCAAATGTCTTATTTTGTCCACAACCCAAAGATATTCTGTTCACCATCATGGGGGACCAAAAAAAAAAAAAACCCAGAGAATATTTACATTTAAGAAGCTAGAATGAGAGAAATTGGACTTTTTTTCATTAAAAAAATTACTCTAATGATTTATCGATTACCAAAAGAGTTAATGATTAATTTAATGGTTGACAACTAATAGATTAATCACTGCAGCTCTAATACTTTAAATAAAAATGAAAATCTGTGTCAAAATTTAAAATAATTTTTATACTTCCACTCAACTACATTTTTAAAACAAATTCTATTATTTTTTACTCCACTAGGCTAAATGTATTTGATAATTTAAGTTACTTGCAGATTCAGTTTATTCAATACAACATACAAATCAACTATTATGAACAATTATGATGTATTATTAAAGATTACCCATCGGTATAACACATAACCTTATTTAACAGTTAAATTTTGCTGTGGGTGGGAAAATGGCTACAGAGAGACTACAGAGAAGACTACAGACAGAGACAATGTACTGTAGTACATTTTCCTGCCTCCTATTTTGTTAACGATCTTTACTTTGTTAAGGTGGAAAAAAATATGTGTAAGATAAATGGTTCACTTGCCAAATTTAATAAAACTTTGGGGACCTTTGTTTTCACACATGCTGAGGGAATAGTGTTTACTGCCATTACACACATTACCACATTTTTCAAGTATTTGTACTGCAATTCTACGAAAGTTCTCTTTTTTTCTTTGTTTATAATTTAAGCTATTTGATTTATGCTACTTATGCTGCTTCACACAACAGTGACACTGAAAGAGTCCAGTAATTGTAAAAATACTGAATATCAGAGCTGATAATAGGCCAGGCCAATATTCAGTCGACCCCTCATCTATAATACTTTACCTTGTCAAAGTTCTGCATCTGGTCTCGATTGGTGAACCAGGACTCTTTGTCGTGACTCGGCTGGATGACAAACACCTCGTAGTCTGCGAACATCTGGGTGAATCGGTTGGCGAAGACCTCGCGCACCTGAATGTTGAGCTGGTGCATCTTCAGCTCCTCCTCGTCACACTGAAACCGCGCCTCCTTATTGCTGCTGGCGTCCTCTTTCACTTCCAGCTGACATGTACAAGCATTGAATAACACACACGGGAGAAATACCAAAATACAGAAAGGAGAGAAAAGAGGAAAAGAAGTGTGAGAAAGAAGTCAGATGAAGAAAAGAAACAGAACAGATATTTTTCACATTATCTGATCTGACCATTATCACAGGCTGCTGATGAAGCAGCAGGGTTATGGGAAAGGAAGTCAAGGACATCAGTTTCTGATTTACGACCCAAAGCAAACTGAAACACGCGTTCTTTTTTTAGCATGTCAGTAGGACAGCTGTACAGATGCCAGCAGCAGTAGGGGGGTAAAACAACACAGAGCAGGTTTACCCATCCACTGAACTGACCCAACAATCTATTAAGTCACTGCCATGTGTTCAGAGGTGAGTTTAGTTTAAAAAAAAAAAAGAGTGAGGTCTGACCTCATGACTGGAAAACTACTATACACAGACGATGAGCTAATAATCCGTTCATGGAAAGCTAATGCTGGCCACCAGTGTATAAGCTGATTAGGCTGCATATACAGAGGCTTTCTCTAATTAGCAGCTAATTCATCCATCTCGCTGTCTTTAGAGAGAGTATTTCATCATACTACTTACTACTGGTTGTCAGACACTCAAGCCAAATGGAAACAAGAGGCCAGCTACATCTGTTGATGTCAGGGTCTATAAAGGTTTTCTGTCATCAGGGCTGTGAGACATTGATTAGCAGCATTTCAAAGGCAACTGTTCAGTTGATGTTTCAACCTGATGAAGCAAAACATCTTAAGAACTTCACACTGCAATGGGTGGCACTGTTCTGTTTGCATGCTGCTGAAAACACTGACGGGCGACAGATGCAGAGCAATCTCTTTCATATGATTGTTTTGTGCAAAAAAAAAAAAATTCAGTGCACATTTTAACGCCATAGTTACTCAAATATGATCAGGGTTCCTTTATCTTCAAGCTTTTCCAGCTGTAGCAAATTAAATACTTATAAACACGTACACATAAAATGATCATTTCACTTCTTCATCACATTAAATCAGATGTTATTGAGCTATAAACAACCAAAATTATATTTCAGGAAAGAATTCTACACAAGGGTGACAAATTAAAGGAAAACACAACAAAGTTTCACGTTTCAAAATGTGCCACCTGACATGCGGTCATAATGACTATTGTTCCATCCCCATACTTTTGGCCCACTACATCATTTATAAGCCACCAAAATATAGTTGCACACTTATGACATTTTACCTCCTGCTGAAAATTTGCATTGCAATGGAGCTGATGAATTTAAGGATTTACAAACTAAACATTTGCATGGCTGATTATACTTTGAATGCATTAATTATTGAAACTTTAAGTATTATTCAGGATGGATTCAGTCCCCGGCAAAGGTCTACTTAGACTTTTCTTTTTCTTTTTTTTTTTACTGAGAAGTCCAAATTAGTTTTCAGATGGCAGTAATCTATTTACATCTGTATTTTATTCTAATCTGCATGGTTGTGAAAATCATGATGTCTTAATAGGCTAATACCGAGGTCACAGTTATTATTTGCATTATCAGCATTGGTGAAATAATGAATCTTCTTTATTAATAATCAATTACATAATTACCATATTTCACTTTTTGTGTCTACCATCACTGTTTCACTTTTGTTAAAAATTAAACCTGGGAATAGTACAAGGACTATATATGAGACAGGATCACTGGTTCAGGCCACTTTTCTGTGATAAGACAAAATAATTTCTCACCTTGTCCAGGCTGACACCCGTTCTCTTCACCAGAGCCTGCAGTCTGGCAATCGTCTCATTCTCCCTCAGCAGGTAGGAGTTGAGGGGCGAGGCCAGGTTGCCGTTACGTTTATCAGAGACCATGTCAACTGATCGGAAGTCCTGGTACTTGGCCTGGCTATCGCTGGAGTGAATGTTTCCCTCTGGAGACACGCCAAAGGACATGAGCACCTCTGAGATCTCCTGAATGAACTCCAGTTTGTTGGGAAACTGCGGCAACTCCTCTGGCAGTTCAATGAAGTGGTTATCGATGTCCACAAAACACAAGTTAGCCTGGGAGAAGACGAGGAATGAGATAATTAAGTATGAAAAACTGCCTAATGCACAATGAACAGCTGTAACACTATGGCTGAGTTGCACCAACAAAGATGATTTTTCAAACAAACTAATGTTCAGTTAACTTTTTATCTAGCTAGCAAGAAATGTAATGTTTAGCTTGCTAGAAAACAATGCAATATTTGGTTAAGGAATACAGATAAGATGAAAGCTAACATTTTTCTCCCTCTTTTATACTTACAAGGTCCCAACAGCACTCAAACTCCTTTTATCATTTATTGATTTATTCTAATTTGGGTAAGCAACTATCTGCATACTGATTAAACTCTATGTAATTACAGTTTACATCACTACATTTGAATTTACTATACTAAGATTAGTTTTTAAATTGCGCAACAGAGCACTGCTTAATTTTAAATCTGGATTAACTCATTTTGAACCTAGTTTTACTAAACTCTGATCAGAGATCAGCTTTGTTCGTGCAACCTAGTCTAACATTAGCAGTCCTACAGGTCTAACTGTACTAATGCTAACAAGTCTAACAAGTCTTAATAACACTATTACAAAGCCAACAAAGCCTATTTTTATATGCGTTTATTCCCGGCAGTTTAATTTCTCGACAGGTCTGTCATTACTCCTTTCACACTTGTCTTGTCTGTGTATAAATGGAAAGCGAACAGACTTGTTCCTAATGAGCTAACTGATGACTGAAAAATCAAAGTGGCACACTGTGCTGAGATCACTAAGTGACCTTGAAATACCCCTGTACATCGAGGGCACTGTGCGAGTTAAAACATCTGGAGTGGCTAGACATGTAAAAAAAAAAAAAGCTTTAAAATACAGCCACAAGAGGAATGAGAAGAAGAGAAACTGTCCTCTGTGGGTTGTGTCAGCAGTACAACAAAGACCTTACCTATGCAGAACGACAATAATAAACCTGCTTGTTCGAGATACAGCGAGCATGTTTGTGTGCAGAAAGAAAATTAAAGACAAGACATACTTTATTCACTAAAATCCTGATCATCTTTTCCCATTTTTGCACAGACAAAAATAAATAACAGGCTGGTAAATGACATGGTTGATTTGCAATCTGTGGGCCAAATAAACGTAGGAGGGTCAACAGTTCTGTTCAAACCTTTCAGCACAGTATAGATTACAGTAGAGTATAGAGAGTGCGGTGTATGAAAAATCCTACAGTTAATTTAGCAGCAATTTACAATCATTCAAAGGTCAACATAAATGCAGACACAAAATAACGAAAAAAACATTTATTTCCAGGAAATAAAATGGCTAAATAAGCAAATATAAATCTATCTGACATGTCTCAGGCAAAAATCATGTTCATTGATGGGGTAATCCTCACTCTCTGAATTATCCGATGTATCTGACGTATCTGGCATTTACCTGTAAGTTATAGCAACTGGTAGCTAGTAGGCAGTGCACTGATACTTTGAGTAAAATATGGATTTCTCTGGATTTTACCAAAAATTAATAGAATATAATGTAACAAATTTCTAGCACAAGTGGTGTGTTTGTACCTCCTGTGGCAGCTCCAGCTTAGTGCGGTCATCCTGTCCATTGGAGTGGAGGCCCATGAGATACGGGACAGGAGCATCCAGGAAGTGGAGGAGGGAGGCGGGCAGAATGGGAACATACACATGTTGCCACTGGAAGGGGAACATTAAGGCTGTGATGCTCTCTGCCACGGTCATTAGCCGGTGATAATCTGTTTCACACACAAAAAGAAAATAAACAGTGGTGAAGGAAAGACTGTGTAAAAGATGCATACCAGCAGTGTATACACACAGTGCATATTTCAGGGTTCATTTCTTGACTTGATTATTGCGTTAAAGTCTCGATGACCGTAATGAAACTAAGTGATCACTTGTGGTTTTCCTGATTGGTGGCTTCTGCAGCACAATCATTAAAATCACCACATGCAAATGCCTGTTCAATGATGTGATAAGTGTTAAATCAACATTTACTGGACAAGTATATATTAAAGTATACTTTAAAGTTCCAGTGATCAGTCTTCAGAACATCCTTAAACTATTCTAAACTAATAAAGTGCATTTTTCAGACAAATTCCTGACATTAAAATAAAGGGAAACGGGTTACACAACTCTCTTCTCACGTTTAGTTCTGGGCTACACTGCCTTTGTCTGATAAATGTTGCTTATTCCTCTGAAACACTTGGGCCAGTAAGCAGCATACGACAGAACAGTTGTGCAATATGTTTATAATTTCTAAGAGATTACATTGTTTATGCCTCAGCTCTTCTGTTTGCTGTCTGGGTTTGAAATCTATCAACTGGCACGCACAACATGACATGATAGCCAGTCCTGCTATGTTTGCAGCAACCACACATCCAAGATATTAGCATTAGTTTTGTTGGCGAGGACAGCTGTACAACATTTCTTTATCATTAAGAGTGGATTAACATGACAAGACAAAGGAAAACATCCAACCCTACTACAGTGTGAACTCTTAAGCCTTGTTGTCTTTGTTATTCTCCGTTCTTAAAATGTAGGAGTGGAGTTACAGATCAATGACCAACCTTAAAGGAATTACCTGTGTCCTAATTTAGGGTGTGGATGCTCTGTGGACCAAATCATAACAAGATGACATGGTCTGTCCCATTACAACAAAACTGGCCTGTTTCTTATATTCCCCAGTACTCCATAATCCACTGTGAGCTGATGAATTTTTTAAGTAGTAATGTTACTTGTAAGGTAGTATTTTGACATCGTGGTAAAGCTGTTTGCACCAGAGGATCTGAATACCAATGTTGTGTATGAAGGCGGTAAAAGAGCATCATACATTGAACATGCTCAAGTTTTTGGTGAATGGTGAACTCAACGATTCAATTTGCAACTAATGAATGTGAACATGAGTGTTGTTCCCTCCCTGGAGAGTTCGAGTTTGCCATCTGCTATAGTGTAAACATTCTCAAACTGTTGTAAATATATATAGATAGAAATTATCCTGGCCATTGAAATGAATAGAAAAAATATGATTATCATCCACTATCTAGTATGACATCATTATCATAGTAAAGCTATGCAGTGAGAAAAACAGAAGTAGAAGTTTAATGAGTCTGGATGAGAAAATGTTTGAGGAGACACATCAACACAGGTTGTTTATTCTTCAGCCAGAACAGGAGGTGAGATTTTAACTGTCAGTCTGTGAACAGCAGTCTGCTGCTGCCTAACATTAGCCTGAAGAGTTAGAAAGTTTACTGCTGTTTGGCGACAAAGTCAGCTGTTCTGTCTTGTTGTAGATCGTCTGTCTTCTCTTTATTCTGTTCTTGTATTCTGTCGCTGACATTGACCTCATGCAGGCATGTTTCTGAGTGTATGCTGCTGTAATCAGCGCTGTGGTGGGTGTGACATTATGGTCAGTGTCTGTCTGCATGTGTGCTAATATAACCAGCACAGAATCAGATGTGTGACGTCACCGGTCAGGACCAGTCACGCTGAAAATCGTCCGGCTGGTCAATTGGTGCATCCCTAACTATGAATGTCAACTAGTTAATTTTAATCTCTGTAAACTGAACTTTGATCTAGCTCTTATGAAGTGTGAACTTGCACAACACTTCTGAATACTTCTTTGACCACTGGAAAAGTTGCCATCTGCACTGAAAACTGTACATGGCCGTATTTACCACCGGTATTTACACTTTTAAGGACACCATACTGGTGATAAACATGCACATTTTTGAAATACTTGCTTGCATGAACAGTTTTGGTCTCTCATTTGAGGAGGAAGTCCTCTAGAGGACTTGGCCTGCATCACTCAGAGCCTCCTGACTCTAAACTGTGACACAGCTACAGTCAGCTGCTCCTCTGGTGAACGTTAAATTCCTTTCTCATGACTCCACACAGAAACACTCCTTCACGTTCAGTCTTTCCCACTTTAGTCAACTGGTATACATTCAAATATGTGTCCAGTCCTCCTCATCTGCATTCCTGCTCTATCCTGTTGACACCTACTGTACATTCAGCAGCAGCAGCAGCAGCAGCTCTGCTTCTCCTGTTATGGAGCCAAAATAAATACCATTCCTTCATTTGGTCATGTGCTGGTCCATGAGAAGAGGCTCTCACCCCAGCCTGGGCCTCCCCCCCTCATCCTCCCTCTCAGCAGGCTTCCTCTCCCAGGATGGGGACAAGAATACTAACATCACCCGTCTGCTCTTAAACTAGGCCACCATAACAAGAAACCACTTAAACTCACAGAGTCAGGCGCTGTTGCTATGTACACATGAGCGCAAACATTTTATAAATGTCCACACTGAGAACTGAAGTGTTGCTTTACCTCTTCAGTTTACATACAAAATGCAAATGTATGCAGTATGGTAGTCTAAAAATACACTAAACACACAGAAGTGAAACTGCTACAAATCTTACATCTCAGCACTTGACTGATCAGACAGTGTGTTTTGACTAAATGTGGTCTGTGTTTGGGTTGGTAAAGTGTCCAGAGCACAGCAAAATAATGAGAAAATAGATGGCACAGGCCCCGGGGGGTCTCTGCAGATGCAGACACCGCCACAAACTTCTGTTGAATCATGGGTGATGATCGACAGGGATTACCTTTTATATGAGTCTATGCACTGTTTTTTGGAAAATCCTCCATAATTTGCCTTCAACTGTTGAAATTATATTGATACATGGTTGAGAAACTGTACAGAGGAAGAACTAGAGCAAGCTTCACAAAGGTGTGTAATGATAGTTTAAGAAAAGCTGGCATTTTTTATTTATAATTTATAATTTACTAAATTAAAAAGGTACAGTATGATCTTCTATGGTATGGTCTTTTCATGGCTGAAGGACAAACTTGATTCTGTATCTTAAGACCAAACACACTGTTCTGACAGACATCCAGCTTCATATTTGTGCATTTTAAAAGCATCTTTGTGCCTCAAATGTACGCTGTGTAACCGCAACATTCTCACTTCACACCCTGGTCTCCCTCTCCCCTTGTCTATCCTGTCACTCACAACTACACAAATCACATAAAGACAGAATATGGCCATGAAATAACAATAACAAATAATAGCTTAATTGCAGCATGTCACTCTGGCTGACACATGATCGACACATGATGAGCTTCCTGTTTGAGACAGACGGAAGGAGCAGTAGACAGTGTTGAAAATCTTTTCTTTTATGGCTTGATAGAAGAAATACTGGCCATAGTCCTTTTTTTAATCAGAGTTATGAATTCCAGTGCTATTTTTAGCACATAGCACATACAGTCGTCTCCTTATTCGCAGAGCATCCCTCTCCTCGGTTGTGTGTGTGTGTGTGTGTGGTGTCCTTCCCTAACTAACAATCGCTCATTTCTTCTCAGTGGAAGATTGCCAGGGCTTAACTCTACACAACACCCTTCACACGTTCTGCAGTGATGAGCCTCATGGGGGGGAGAAAAAAAAGAGGCATGATGTCACTTCCAACCAATAATAATCATCCTGCATCACTGCCATCCTCCCTGTCTCCAGGTTGCCTAGCAACACCACAGCTTTCCCCCTTAAGAGCTTCTCCCCCCGGCTCCTGGCGTTTTGTACACCATTTGCCTTCTCATGCCATTGTAATGGATCCAATCACCACACCAGATCCAGCATCCCTAAATGATGTCCTTGTTCCTCTCCAACACACACACACACATACACACACACTCTCTCTCTCTCTCTTTCTCTTAAGTGGTGAACAATGACAAGAACATCACATTTTCTAAAATACTATTAATTTAATCTTTACTGAGCATTTATTTATTCCTCATAAATTAACACTAACAGAATTTAGGGAACGGGGAATTTGGAAATTAAGCAACTGAATGTCAGACTCTTGCTGTCTTTTGCTTAAACGGTGGTAAAGAGTAAAGAAGACGAATCGTAGCGACCAAAAGAGGCCCTCTTAGCCAAGCAGCTTAAATGTGCAAACAAGACGAACGTTCACAGCAACACAGGCATACACAGACACGCACATTTACATGTGAGTCCTGGTAGAGGCTGTCTGTGATGGGTGAGGGGGCCAGCGTTTACACAGGCTGCTACTCACACTGCATCACTTTAATGGAAACACTCAACAGGTTATGTAATGTCCTGGATAACAGTCCCACCATGCATATGAAACATGTGTCGCAGCCTGCGGCCATGTTTTTTTGTTCATCCAGACGTTTTAAATCCCAAATATTTCTTAAATTAGCCACAGAGCTGGATTATGACGTGACAACAGATGCAACATTTCCCTGTCAGTGTACTAACTGAAACAGACCATAAAAGTGAAGACTACATTGAGTTCTAGTGTTGTTATTGAGCCCAGAGGAAAAAAACTGGAAAATTCTACACTTTCCATGTGGATATCCAGTCAGTGTTGATGGTAAATGTAGTAAATTAAAGCAATAAGTTCCTCACTGTGTACTATTTTGACTGAGGAGGCTGAGTTCTGATCCTGCAAATATCTGTTGTTCTTCCTGCATCCAGTGATGTCACAGTGATGTCGTTGTTAACAAATAACTGCAGGCTGTTTCAGCTAGATGAGTATTTTTGTCACCTAACGCTATGTTCTGAAGGACAAACTAATAGCTATAGATTAGCATGGTGATAAACGGCAACATGGGAATGGGCATCAGAAGCTCACAAGTGCATCCTGGTACATGTGGCCACTGCTGGCACAGCTTGCAAACAGGAGAACTCAGCTTTCTTGGTCAACATAGCACACACAGGAATTTATTGTTTCAATACATTTACTATTAACACTGACTGGACATCCACATGAAAAGTGCAGAATTTCCCCTTTAATAGCATTCCCATTCAAGTAGCACCCAGGGAATCAAAAGAGTTCCTGAAGAAATACTTGTCTTGAGAATATTATTTTTCTAAGATGGTTATCGTTAAGGAGACAGTATACTCCATCACAAGTGCTTATTGGATAGTCAAATAGCCTCTGAACGCCCATTTTGCACAGGGATTGCTGTGCAGTTTTTTGCGCAAATAGTAAAATAGTAAGTCTTCCTTCCATCCATCCAAAATTTATTAAAAGGGAAGAAAGCCTTGAGGGGGCAGTTTAGATTTTTGGAAGTGGGGTTTGTACGAGGTACAAATGTACCTGAGGTGTTATTAGTGGTTAGTTGATATTCACCAAAGTCACACAAACAAATTAACTGATCCAGGCAGCAGTAGACGAGCAACTTCTGTGTTTTGCCAGATAAAATCACTGCTTTTTGTAAAAGGAGACTGGTTGCTTTGAGAAAAGTGATATTTGGATTACATGCAGTTTCCAGTTGAAAAAAGGCTATTTGACAGTGAGGTAAACCTGTAAGAATATTCTTAATACTGTATAGCATACAACTGTTATTGATTTTTTTAGATGGCTAAAATATGTTTTGCTTTGTCCACAACAGTACACTGCTGAGCTTCCTACTGCTTCTCAAAACTGAGGGCGTGTCGACTATTACCTACTGTAGATAATACAAACACCTCATACAACTCCTCCTCAAAAAAATCTGAACTATCCCTTTAAACCTACATCACTGTGTAATACCACCAGGTCCCTTGACAATATCTAGCCCCATGTCATGACACTGATATGTCTCCCAGCTCCAGAGACATCTCCTGAGACTGCCTCTACTAGCAAGATGACATGACCCCACAATTCCCAAAAAACAGCTGTTACAAACTAATGCATATATTTTTTTTCTTGTTTTCCTTCCTCCAGCCCTTTAGAATACGTTTACTGTTAATATACTGTGTTTGTACTATGCAGGATTTCAATGTAGGCCTGACTGCTTATCTATTTGTTGTTAACATATGGTTGTAATGTGAGCAGGATGTGTAGGTTCTTGTAATCAATGCATCCTAATGCGTCTGGATGTTGCAGGTCACATGAGTGCGTTGAGCGTAACAGGAGCAGAACAGCTACTTACGTTGTGAGTAGAGCAGGATCTGCATCTCGAGCAGGGCGCAGGTGAACAGCTGGAGAACGTTCTCCACCCCCAGCAGATTAAACATCTCACTTATGGGAAAGTCAAAGAGTGGCAGCTCAGACGTGCTCGGCCTCTGGCACACCACGGGCCCGTAGACGCCTGAGAACTTGAGGGAGCGCCCAGAGGGAGGCAGGGGCACCTCATAGAGGATGTTGTAGATGTAGCTCTCCAGCGGGAGGGGCGGGGGCTGAGGGGAGGAGACAGCCTGGTGGAGCTGCTGCAGCACCTTCCTGCAGGCCTGCGGGAAGGCCATGGGTGTTATCAGGCAGATGCACTTTGACACGTACAGTGTGTCACGGCTGATGTCATATGAGTTAAAGCGCTGCAGGCGGGAGATAGCAGGTGCAGCGTGGAGCATGGGACGAGGCTGGGAGTGTTGGTGTCGCTGGTCCTGTGGTCCCGGTGGTGAGGTGGGAGTGTGCAAGATGTCGTACTGCTCCGCGTTGTGCATGTGATAAAGAGTTTGCATGGCGCTGCAGATCTGCTTACTGGTCACCTCCTCGAAGAAGGTGAGCGCAAAGCCATACGTCCGAGAGCCATCCTCTCTGGTGATGATGAAGGAGTGGAACTGAGGCTCCCGAGAATCGACCTGCGTCCTGAACGCCAGACCCTTTGGCATACAGAGCTTTGAGAGGACAGACAGACAAAGTATGAGAGGGTCAAGAACCAGACATTAGACTTAAGGGCTGTCCACACCAAGAGCTATAGCTGTAACTATAAAAATATTGTTTTAAAAATCATTCTAACTCAAGTGGATGGTGATGGAGTCCACACCACAACTGTAAAGCTGCAGTCAGGACTCTGCCATCAATTTAAGTTAGAACAATTTTCTATATTTTTATAGTTACAGTTATAGTTCTTGGAATGAACAGCCCTTAAATCAGAAGCTAATATATTTTAAATTATACTGTGATGAGAAGGTTTATACTACTCTCATGTCTGTAGGATAAATACAGAGCTGGAGTGGGAAGATGATTAGCCCTTCTTATCATGAGGACTGAAAACTGGAGGAAACGGCTCTGTCCAAAAGTTCAAAATGACAGCACCTTGTTGCTTAACAACAAAGTGTTTTTTAAGCACAAACAGTTATATAAAAATGACAATTTGTGGTTTTAAAGGGAGTTATGTAACCTGTCTCTCTACAAAATTCAAACAGTAGTTACACCATTTAACTCTCTCTAAAACCACCACACTTTTTCTGGAAGAAGTAAAGTCCTGGGGTGCCCCTGTAGCTCAGTTGGTAGATTGTGCATCCCATGTACAGAATCCTCAGCTGTGGCTGTGGGTTCAACCCCATTTCCTGTCTATCTAAAAGCTATCCTGTCAATTAAAAGCTAAAAAGCCCAATAAAATAAAAAGGAGGAAAGGAAAGGAGCACAGCCCTGGAACTCATTACCTGATCACTTGAAATCTGTTGCAAACTTAATCACTTCAAGAGAGCTACCAAACCCTGGTTAATTCAGCAACAAACCTGAACTCATATTAAATTTTTAACTGTAATGTCTTCAGCTCTGTGCTTTATTCGGCCTTGCTGTATATAGTTTTTTTTTTTTTTTTTAATTGGCTTTAGGACATCTTGTTTTACTCAGTTTATCTTCTTTTTACCTCACTGTTTCTATCCTTAATTTTCATAAAACCTCCTCTAGGAACAGGTGTCATAAATTAGCATCTGTCAAACACTGTGACACTATGGAAAAGCTGTTTTTCGGTTTGTCTATGTATATTGTATCACCATGAATAAATAATATAATGTATAAAGTGATGAACTTCAGAGATGTCGGTAGTTGTTTATTTATATGATTTTGCATACATTAGCCGCATGATCATACAAAAGAAAAATATTCATATTAACTTTGTGATACTGATGTTGATGTCATAATATAACATACTATTATTCTATTGAATGTTATGACTGTATAACGATCATACCATGCCAACTGCATCCTGGTCAAATGGATTCCACTCGACATTGTCTGGAAAATGTGCTAGAACTTTGGATTTAAAGGTTCTCCGCAGTGGACTCTGCTCAAAATTCTCACCTGGAAGTGAAACAAACAGAGAGAAAAGCAAAAACAAGACGGAGACAAACAGTCAGCACACGTTTCTAGATGTAGACAGAGCAACAGGAGAACAGTCTGATCAGAAGCAGGTTTAAAGTGCCAGGCGCAACTGGAGAAAAGAGCTAGTCAGCATGTTTATCTTGAGAGGAAGGTTGTATTGCATCATATAAAGCTGTCATCTGCATCCTGCTCTAGAAAGTAAACATAATAAAACATTCAAATAGGCAGCATCTATTCCTCCAAAACAGATCATCTAATTTATGGATCTCAATGCTTCCTGACAGCTTTAATGGCAATACAAAGCAACACACAAAATAATCAGTCATAGAAAGCTTGAATTGAGTTGATTTGAACCCAGAGTAAAGCAGAAGTGATGCACACACCAAGGCAGTACTGGAAAGTCATTCAGAGTGTAGGGGGAGAGTAAACATTGACCAAGCAATGCCAGCGCAGGCAGCACTGGATTCGTGTGTGTGTGTGAGAGAAACAGAAGCAGTGATTGTCAAACATCAGCTCATTGTTCAGCTGCTGCTGAAGGATGTGAGGGAGAGGGAGGGTGGAGGGGAAAAAAGAAAAATCAGGAGGAGAGAAATCAAAGTGCGCAAAAACAGAAAGGGCAAGTCCCCACACCTGTGCAGAAAATAACTGAGAGAACTCAGAGTTTGAAATAACAAAAGAAGGCTGCTGAGAAAATCAAACAAGGTGTGCCAGGTTAAAGGCTGAAGGGTTAAAGCTGAGCTCAGGTTAAAAGGGGGAGGAGTGTGTGTGGTGGGAGGGTTACCTTCTTTTGCCAAATTTCCTCTGGCCCCATCTCTGAATTTAGTAGCTTGTATATACTGGCATAAAGCTACACAACAAATAAAACAAAAATATAATTAAAAGCCTGGTTCTGGATGGGTAGCGCATCACTTCTCAATTTGTACAAAACATATCCTGACAGCTCTGCTCTCAAACCTGTGCTCTGAGAACAAGCTGCACACAAACACAGGAACTTATCGTGACAGGTGGGTATGCTAATTCCAGGGAACTGGTGGGGTTATGATACAAGGATAGTGTGTCTGTGTGTCATGGTTTCCTCTTCATCTACAGATCATGCAAATCCGTACTGCTCTTATATGGATTATATTCTCACCACAGAGAGCCTGCAGCCATGCTAGCTGCCCTGTGAGGCTGCACACTGGTGCCTGAAGCTAAATGCTAATGTAAGCATGCTAACGGGCCCACAATGGCAATGCCGTCATGCTGATATTTAACAGGTATAATGTTTAGCATGTTCACAGTCTTCTCTGAATGTATTAGCATGCTAACATTTGCTAGTTAGCACTGAACCCAAAGTGCAGCTGAGGTTGATGAGAATGTCCTGGACAAACAGACCTGTTGATGGCGGTCGATGAAAAGTTAAGGGATCACCAAAGTTATAACAATCACCTGTGAACCATTAATGTCTGCACAGAATATCATGGCACCAAATACAGTAGTTGAGTGACTAAAATGGATCAAGCCTCATCATCATCCAGCTTCAAATGACAATTCAATATTGCTAATTGAAGACTAGGATTATAAGTACTAAGAACACAAAACTGTAGCAATATTTTTCTTATCTGTCACCATAAGTGTTGCTTTTTAAAGGATAAGGCAATATTCTGCACCTCTCTTGTGACTGAATCCAATAAAAAGGTCAAACCAGAGCTTATTCCTCCTGTATGGTGTGACACAGAGCTTCATTGTGGTTCTGTAATGTTTAAAAACACATTAAAGGATAGAAGGGAAAGAACCAAAGACATTATATTTGTCACTATTATTAAATTATACTCTAAATAAAGAATATTAGCTGAGATATCAATATCTGAATATTTTTTACTCCATAATATAGGCCCCAAAATCCAGTATCGGTTGGGCCCTGTTAAAGAGCCACACCATTGTGCTGGGTGACATGTTTCTTAATTACAATTAACATGAGTACTGTTATTTATTTTGAGTCTATCCCACATGTCCCACTCTCCTGCTGCCCTAAATACTCACTAGAGCACCAAAGGTGTGTAAATCCGCAGCTGAAAATAGTCCCCACCAAATGCACTACTTACTCCGGTTTGAGTAATGTTAAAAACTACAGGGAATTGGGGGAGTTAATAAAAACTCAGCTATTTTAAAGGGAAGATAAGTCTGAAATTATTGAGCAACCAATCCATTCTTTAGTTTTGTCTTTTTATGGGATTTGTTGACAATAAAGAAAAATACAGAGAAACATTAGCCTCATAATTCATGGTTTACTAGGTGGTATGCATAGTAAGTATTTCACAAAAACATGATGTAACATTTCATTAGATTTTACCCTTCATGTTAAAAAAAACATCTCAAGTTGTGTTAAATTGCTCTAACATGTGTATCCCATCAGTAGACAGTCATGGGGCTGACAGAGTGAGTGGCTGATCTTGTGCCTTTCCCTGGAGCTGAGTTAGATAATCTAACATTTTACATTTAAAAAAGACCCTTTATGCAGCCAGGCAATGCTTTTTGCTGTCCTCTTCATGCATGACATTTGCCAAGCATCAATGAAACAGTCCTACTGGCAGAAAACACACATTCATGCAGAACGTCAACGCCAAATGTGAGCTGTGAAACACATGCCATTGACTCTTTTCTAGTTACACCACGTCAGCTTCAAATGTAAGCTGCTCTCAGGCTGATGCAGCCTGTGAGATGTGAAACTAGGACTTTCCTTACTGCCCTTTTTGTGGACTACTTCACTGTACTTAATGTGACTCACTGCTGACACACACACACAGACAAGAAATAGACCTCATGACTCTCTCTAGACGCTCTTCCCTGATGACTACATTAATTCTCTCTGTTGAATTGGTTTGAACAAATGACATTTAATGTTAAAAACTGGAAAACATTTACTAAAAACCTTGGTGAAATAGGGAGAATCCTGGATGAAAGTTCTGTCTTTACTCGGGTAAGAGGTTAACCTTACGCGACCACAAGTGTATCAATAATTCATTATTGTAGTATTCAGGTCCTCTTATCCTTCTCTAACAAAACAGCAATTAAAGTGTTGAGAGGAGCAACAAACAAGTTCATATTAGACTTAAATACAGTGAAATGAATCCTGGCAGGGGGAAAAAAAGTCTTAAGGATTAAGTGGTTTAATCTGTTGGTTACTTTCATATCTAAACTGCCCACAGGGAAGAATCTAGGCCAAGAACGCAACTCTAAAAAACACATAATCAAGCAAAGATAAGTCAGACAGTGAGATTATCATGATTAGAACGGATGGTGAAGAATTACTACATTCTTTAATATTTCTTTGACATTTTTATCCCATTATGGTGGGTCTAGAATTAATGTTTAATCACCATATTTAAGACATATAATGTTTTTTTAGACTTGGTCCAAAAATGTTGAAATACCAAACTGACTGAGCGTTTGCATCTAGGTCAAATTCCAAGACAGACCAGGACAAGAAACACGGTACAAGATAATGTGACTGAAACAGTCACGACAAAGTCAAGTGCTGCAATAATATAACAAACATCTGGAAGCATCTGGCTGTAAATAAAGTTGGAGTTGACATGTCACTTCGCTCAAATAACAGTCTCACTTACTGTTGTTGTTTTTTTGTTTCTTGAAATTATCAGGATTTCATGTCTCATTACTAATGTTCAATTTGCATAAATCACACCCACAGTCTGCACGCAGCAGGCCTCAACACTACCACATCGAAGTTCGGTGATTGTGAAAATCCTAAAAGTAATTATCACAGCGTATGCAAGGAGAATATTACAAGAAACTTACTGAGTACAAAATGTCCCTGTTTGACATTCAAGATAAGGAAAGCATTATACAGCATTTTCCTAACCTTAAAACAATATACATTTACAAAATGATAAGAATAACTTAACAAAAGGTTTTCTATGTGGTGACACTCAATTTGATAGGACTGTTGTGATTATCTCCCTGAGAAAACTGACTACATGGACACTAACAGCTGTCATTTTCTTTCAGTAATCAATCAAGTTATTGGTTGTTTAAAGAAGCATTATGTATGACGTATAGAGAATAATTTTACCCAGACATGAAAGGGAAAAGGGAAAATGAAAAAAAAAAGTCACATAAACTATTATCATATTGTATGACTCAGGATAATGATAATGGGATAATGGGAGGAAAAAATGTCGGGGCATTTTTATGCTCTTATTATCAACATTGTGCAGAAGACAGGAAACAAGGGAGAGAAATGAAACAAAGGTTCACAGCAGGACTTGAGCCAAACCAGGCAATAATCAAATGGAAACTGAAACAAGGAAACTGGATACTGAAATGTCAGATGGATATTGTAAGACTGCAATATGAAAATGAAAAGAGAAGTTTAAATTCCTGACATGGCAAACAGAAAAAACAATATGTAAATGCAAAAAATGAAAAAGCCTAAAATGCTAAAAACCTAAAATGAAACATATAATAAGAAAAGAAAAATGTAATGGAAGAAGAAAACAAAAGCATTTATGAGAAAATCATGAATGAGTAATGACTTTTAGAAAATTACAGCCAAAATATTTACATTTTAAATTTAATCCTGGAAAAATTATCCTCTGCTGTGGTGTTACCACTGTATGTTCATCTTTACTTAAACTAGACTATTCTCTGGGACAAATAAATTCAATATATAGTTTTATTTTTGAAGATCATGCTAACATTGTACCTTTTCCTTGTTGTCCTGGTATATCACAGTCTGCCATTGGTTCAGACTACACAGGTGTTCCTTTCACCTGGTAATTAACCCTAATTACAAGCTAAGTGCCTCAACTTGGGAATATACACATGAGCACAAAACAAACTCCACAGTGGAAACATTTTCTTGATTTGTCATATTGTCCAACATGATAAGTAATGCCTTGATTGTGTGGACTGGTAGCAGTGGGAGTACAGCATCACTGAGCTCTGGCCACTCGCTGTTATTCCCTCATCCTGTTAGCCAGGGACCACCCACAGCTCTGCACCCCTCCTGTGCTCGCTCATACACCCTCACACCTACTGTAGTGTGGCCCACTAGGCTCAGACATAAAGGGATACACCTCTCTGACTAGTAAGCTGTACTCCAACACGACTCGACTTGACTGCCTGCAGCAGAGCGTGGTGAGGACACTGCTAACGCTTCAAAATAGCTCAGCAGCAAAAACATCAACACTTATTCAACCAGAGGACCCGGCGCTGACAGAGCATGATCGCTCACTCTCAGCTTAAACTCACAGCCTTCACAGCTTTTACTCCCCACTGAGACAATATGATAAAAATTCACAAATAGTTTCTGCATTTTTTTTTAACTTGCTGGAGTGTGGGAAAGTTTTCTGAACAGGCATTTCAGTTTACTGTAAACTCAAACTCACTGCCTTTCCTCATCAAGATCAGAGGGTAACACCGTTTACAGACTAGCTGCCAAAAACACCAGCATCCTGTTTGTTGGTTAGCTTTAGGGGAAAAAAGGTTAAGTAACTGTCAAAGAAAACCTGTCAATATGTCGAGGAATTTCCATAATTGCACTGAACCTGTTAGAAATACACATATTCTAGCTCAGCATAATAGTCCCATATTCCTTATTCAGAATTAAAAATCTAAGAAATCCTGTTCTTGTGAAAAACCTGCAACAAAACACCCAGCTGACAACATAGAGGAAGATCAATAGCACTCATTAACTTGTAAAAACATCTTCCAGGGATTCTCAGCTGCCTTTTCACAGTGAATTTGATCTCATGGATGGACGAAGAGGCAGAGAACGCTTGTTGCAAAGCAGAGTCTGTTAATAATTAGAGTCAGACAGATATGGGATTTCTGAGGCCAACAAGATACTGATTTTAGAGGGGAAAAATTCAACAGTTATCAATATGGTGGCTGATATAGTGATTTTTGATTGCTCGGTTATTTAATATTCACATATGCCGACCAACTGTAGAAAGGACCATGGAAAACATAAAGAATACATTTAAAAAATAATAAATAAAAATAATGAATAGCTAAATAAACATCAGAATAGTTCAGTATCAGTCAATTCTCTATTATTCTTCATGTAATATCAGGATTTGCTCAAAGTTAACTTTAAGCAAATTAACACCTGCAACCAACCACTGCAGCAGCAGTCTCTTTTCAGAGTAGAGAAATGCCCACCTTGCCTGCCAACCTGGTAAAGTTATACTGTTAAAATTGTCTCTGAATTTAACACAAACTGCTTTTCTGAATCTGATGTTATACTTAAGACATTAAATACTTTCATTTCTAAGTTTTTTAACAAGTTTACCCACTGTTGTTTCTTGTTGCAGCCCCAACAAACCCCTTTCTATTGCAGACATTTTGACTAGTCATACAAGAAAGAGCACAGGTGTAACTAATAATGTAATTATGCCTCTGTTACATTTAAGTGTTCCAGTAAATCATGCACAAGGTTGAACAACCGCAGGGCCGTGGAACAGGCTCTCCGAATGTAATGGAGCAAATATTACAGTGATTAACTGCACCTGTGCTTTCTCTACTTTGACATGTAACAATGTCTACTGCGAAAAAAGTTCCTCTTACAAATCTTTGAGGCATACTGACATTTTCTGATGCTGTTTAAAGTTTGATCACCTCCATAATGTTTGACACAGCTGTAAGAAAACCTGACATGTAAAAGGTCAGTTAAGAGGTCAAATAACCTATTGGCTGGGCTTTTATTCATGAACTTGAAATAAGAAGTGAGAGTTACAACCACTGACCAGATATGACATCTACAGCTAGCAGGAAGATGTGGTTGACTGGAAATCTTTAAATCTTACACTGCTTTGATGTAACATGACAGCCTTAAAATTCAGCTCACAAAACATCTGTTACTAGCCACGGGATTGGACTGCAGAGAAACCTGACCTACAGAAAATACACAGTGTTTCAGACAAGAATGTGCAGGTTTAATTACTCTGCCACGACGGGAAAGAATGTAAACCTTCACCAGTCAGTAGCAACTCTACGCTCCTATCCTAAGTCTTATCCAAACAGGGAACAATACATTCAGTTTATCCTGGGAAAGACTCCCCAAGGTATGAAAAATATGCTTATACAACTCAGGATATTCCTTCAGGGCAAATTCAACCCACAATGCATCAGATATCAAATAAATATCCCAAATGAACACAATGCTACAATATACAACTAAACAACCAGGGTTTCGGTGAAAAGTAAAACACTGCAACATATAACATAACATATTGTTTGATAATTAACATTTGAATAAATTCGCTAATAAGTGGTTAGCTACTTGAATCAAGATGAACATGTAATATAACCTAACGTGGGGACTTGTGTTAGGTGAAAAATAATCAATATGAGTAAATATCATGATCAAGCCCATCACTGACTTTCCCCTTTCTGTATTCCCATTTCAGTTTTTCAAACTAACATGTAAACGTGGGACTATTCCCAATAATCTAACAATCCTAGAGGTTTATATTATGAACATCAGTATTAATTACTGGCCAACAGGTCTAAATATTACTTTACCCATGAACCTCAGTCGCCATGGATTCAAAATGCTTTATCGACAAAGTTGTGAAACTGACCCGGAATATAAAAACAAATTGGTTTAACATGCAAATTGTGTGGTCAATTTTCTCAACACCATAACATTAATAGTGCATGACAGAGAATTTCAAGATCTATGATTGGATGTTTCTTGACAAAATGCTCCTTGAGGGTCATAGTTAATGTTTTATCTTAAAGTTATCATGTCAACAGGGTTGAATCTGTCACTTTTTTTTTTATCAAAGAGCAAGCTATTTTCAAACACAGTTGTACATTTTTTGTCTAATGATGATTTAGTTCCATGTAGGGATGCAAATTTTGTGCATTTTCCTCTACCGACAGTTGAATTTGCTGAATTTGCCCCCCCCCCCCCCCATTTTAAATTTAGGACAAAAAAAATAAAAGCCTCAATTACTGCCATTTCTAGACTACTGATTAATTAAATCAACTGATATATTCTTGCTTAATGGGAGCTGAGCAACTCTATGATAAAATGATTATTAAAGAACTGAAACCTTAATCTATAATCTATAATAAAGCTAATCATTAGTTACAGCCCTGTGAGCCAGTATTTACTTCTAGCTTACTGATGGTGTTCTGGGTTTGTGTGAAGATCAAGATAAAGTCCATCTTCAAATGTGAAATGTGTAATGAATAACCAAACTGCACCCAAAAATTCCCCCGGCACATTTTCAAGTAGATTTTAAAAATACACTGACAGGAGACCTTTTACAGGCCCATAAACAAACAAGTGAATGAAAATATGACAGTCCACATTACGCATTTAAAGCCTGCTTTCATGTTGAGCCATTCATCCTCATTTGTTTGCTGAGTAGGATTTGGGGGAGAGAGGCTGCCTGGGAAATTCAAAAGGATATTTAGCATTTGAATAAGTGGAGCCTGTGTGTGAGTGTACTTATGTCCCTCAGCTCCTTGTGTTTCCAGTGTCGCCTGTGAGGCTGCAGGGTCATACATATGCTAATCAGGTCCTCACTGTGCTGCCAAACACTGCCCTTTAAGAAAGTTTGGGTCGTTTCTTTGTGTTTCACTGTATATGAATTGCCACTGCAACATACTAAAAATGAGGAACATACTATACATACTGTGGTTCTGTTAGATCACTGGAGAAAACCACCAGACAGTTTCATTCAAGTCATCCATCTATAGCCAACAGACTGTCAGCCACGTTTGAGGCAAGGTTACTTTAATGGATTTAGTATGTTAAAATCACTGGGCGTATAATTACTGAATAATGTTCAGTCATCTATTCAGCAATTACAGCAATTACTAAGTGAGTGAGGCGCCTAAGTTACCATCCCTACTATGTGTTGTTTCTGCTGTTTAAGATGAGACTGAACCTCATCACTGTATCATGACATTTTTCTGTTTATGACGCCCCAAACTGTCTTTCAATTACAGCTGAAGCAGGCATTCGTTGAGAATAAACTGTTGCAGTATTTACTAGGGCTGCAACTAATGATTTTTATCCATTAATCTGCTGATTCTTTTCTGGCTTCATTGAGGAATTATTTTGACCATGAAAAGTCTGAAAATGGTAAAAAAAAAAAAAAATTACTGCTGTAATAATCATGTTCAATATTAGTAATATATTATGTAGTATTTCTCAATTATTGGATTAATTGTTTGGTTTTAAAAAAATCCCTACAGCCCAAGGCCTCACCCTTAAATGTCTCGAGCATCCCAATCCAATGATTTTCAGTTTCCTATCAAATATGACAAGATTTTGAAGAAAACTCAAATAATTGAGTGGCTGGAATCCATTAACACCTGCCATTTCTTCAAGAAAAAAATGAATTAATCAAAGAAGTGATTATCAAAATAGTTGACGACTGATTTTCCATTGATCAACCAATTGATTAACAGATTATATTTCACTGAGGCCAAGGTAGCGTTTTTGTTTTACCTTACCATCAATCTAAAAAAGATATTTCCTTGCACTATCGAATATGACAAAAGCTTTCATAAGAAATCCTCAATATTGGAACCAAAGAACAACTTAAATTATTATCAAAATAGCTGCCAATTGCCAATTCTCTGTCAACTGACTGATTAAAGGACCAGTGTGTGGGATTTAGTGGCATCTAGCGTAAAATGCAAAAGGTCATCTTTAGAGCCCACGTTAAGTTTGTCCAGTCTGGGCTACTGTAGAAACATTTCGGTGTAACATGGTGGACTTTGTAGAAGAGGAGCCACACCCTCTGTAGATATAAACAGCTCACTTTAGGGTAACAAAAACAATATATACTATATTATGTCCCATTTCTTCTATATTCTTTCTGCTAATATATCTTACACGCTGGACCTCTAAGCATCTTGTGTCTCCAGATTGTCTAGAGAAACTGTTTCCCAGCATTACCTGCTAAAGCACCTGCACATGAGTGATACCTGAAACATCGCTGTATTATAAAACATGTACAGTATTTTGATCTTGATGTGAAAAAAGGAAATAAATCAAGAGATACATCAAGATTCAAATCTGACACAGTGAGACACTTTCTATGGGATGTTTATTTTTGAACAAAGATGCAAAAGAACTTACACCTATAGCAGACATTTAGCTGACATAATTGTATGTAACCTGTAACAATGGAATTTCCGCACCATTTCCTCTCTTCAACTCAGAACTGAAAGTCAGTAAGGGCGAGCCCCTAACCTCTTTCTACAGTAAACAGCAGCAATATGCAGTAAGTAGAGCAGCTTCTGAGTTGTTTGACCACAGAGCCCCAGTTTGTACCTTTGTGCAAGCTTACAGTTGGTTACATATTGGTCCTGTCAGAGATGCTTGAAAGAACCATTATCACAGACAATCTCCTATTAATGATAACAGAAAAGAGTATTTTATTTCATTTGAAAATTGAATAGGTAAGATGGGAAGCCAATCCATGGGGCATTACACTATATTAAAAAAAAATATTTAGGTATTTACATGTGTCAAAAATTAACATGATGTTCATGCATTTGATGAGTAAAATAACAAGCAAAACAGTTGTCTAAACAGTTAACAGAAAATAATTAATAAGCAATTAATTTTGCTGTCACTCATTGGTACCAAACCACATTTTGTGGAATGATAACTGGGTACACCAGGAATTTCTCTGCCTATACTGATGAACTTATTTTCACATGTATTCACTCTCTTGTATGTTTTTCAAAAGCTTTACATTCAGGACTGGAAAACACAAGTTAATTATGGATGACAAGGTCAAACAGAGAAAAAGGATGCATGATTAAGCTGTATTTGTATGGACATGGCCTTGGTCTGGTCAACTAGATCAATGTTACGCCCAATTCAAAACATAGACCTTTTTCATGGCAGCCATATTTATGTAAAATAGCAGTGAAACTAATTAAGGTCCCATTCCATTTAGTGTAGCAGAGCCTTTCCAGTGAGCCACCATGTGCAATAGCAGAACCCTGACTCTGTTTGACCTGAATGGAACAGGACCTTAACTAGTATCATTTGTAACACTTGTGTTTATCCTATTTCGTTTTGAAATGGCTGCTGTGAAAATCCTCTATTGCGCATGCTCTTTACCTTCTATTAATTTCATCCATTTCCGAGTAAATTTGAACTCAAGAGTAATCAGGAACTTAAATTAAAGAAGTAAAAATAGGAAGTACAGGGGTTGAGTCTTTGAAAATGTAAAGATTTCTTGGTTACGTTATTGCTTTAAGGAGAGAAGAACTTTCTTTCGATTACAAACTCTGCAGGCTTCTCACTGCCCGATGAGTCAAAATAAATCACACACACATGGAAAAGAAAACAGAGGAAAAAAAAACAAACTGAAGTTCACTGAAGATGATCTCTATTAATCACTGTTTTTAAATGACTAAACATCAGTAAAAAAAAAGAAAAAAGTTTGAATAATGTTGAACCAATGTTGTCTGAAGCTAGAAGAGTCCAGGAGCAGTGACCAGGTCAACGAGAGCTTATAGGCCTTAAGACATTTACTCACAACAGGCTTAGGGCTACTGCATGTTCGTACATTTGTACACAGATAGATCATCTGACTGAAGCACACTGACTGCCAACATGAGCAAAAATATGATACTTGAGTTGAAATGATATTATGCCCTTGTTGACCTTTTTAACATTTAGAATTTCCCCAAGGACATGAGTTAGCAGGCATGCTGCTGTGGGAAACCCTGACATTACTTTGTAGGGGAAATGTCAGAGCTGCTAGATATTAACCTACATACACTTTAAATGACACAAAATTCCAATGTCAAAAGTGTAAGTAGTACTATGTGGCAAGCACAACTTGCACCTCTACTGATGTCCCGAGTCTGTCATTACTCTCAGAGGTGACAAAGACTCACGGGTATTAATTATTTCCTTTCCTACAGTAGATGGAGGCACCTTCAGGGTAAAACTACATTGGCCACACAACCTGAGAAACTCCAATACACCTTTGTGTCAGAGAAAATCAAAAAAATTTCATCAACAAAACTCTCATAATAATACTTTTACAACTATTACAGTTTACACAGTATTTCAGCAGATAAATAATCGTTTGAGAGAAGTAGTTAACAATATTTGGACCAAGACAAAATGGATGTCTCTGTATTTGTGTGACCTGTTCTGCTGAAATGAAATGTGCAGTTCTGGTAACAAACAAACCCTGTCACGTGCCTTTTGTCTGTTGTCATAGCTACCCAACCAGATTCACAGAGTGACTGCTTCATTTTAAAATGTCTTTGTCCATGTTTGGAATTAACTTGTCACTTGTCAAATGCAGATGCCACTGTAGATTGCATCTTAGTGTAAGCATTTTTTTTTTTTTTTTATCATTTCTGGTTAATCAATGTGTTGTTTCCAAGTGGAGCTGCATGATTAGTTGATTAGTTGTCAACAGTTAAATTAAAAGCCCAAATACTTTAAATATATTAATCGTTTTGAGTTGTTTTTATTTTTTTTAAGAAGAACGTGGACCTCTCACTGTAAATATTTTCTGGTTTCTTTACTCCTACACGACAACAAACTCAATATCGCTGGGTTTTGGACAAAACAAGACATTTGAGGACATTACCATTGAGTTTAGGGAAACAAAGATCAATATGTTTCACCATTTTATGGACGAAACAGCTAATCAAGAAAATGATCCACAGATTCATCAATAATTAAAATAATCCTTACTCGCTGCCCTACTTCCAACAATACTGTCATACTGCCCATCGCTGACTGAATGAGGCTAAAATGTATTCTCCTTTATGATCAAATGTACATTCAAATATGAGAGAGAAAACAGCACTGTTGTCATGCTTAAATTTCACACAGCTCATGCTCAGGGCCAGACAACTCAGGGACAACTCAGGCCACCATGCTGATGTATATGCAAATCCTCTCTTTCAGTGAAAACTCATGCTCATGCAGGTAAAATCAAAACAGAAAAGGAGGTCACAGCCCCAGAATTAAACAGGATCCAGGTGTGTAAGAGTCTAGTGTACTCTTATTGGATATTTAACATATTAATATAATTGTTTGTGATGTGAAGGGTGTGCCCTCTAAGGCTGCATGCACATTGTAGATCTCTGATGGATGCTGAGGATGTCAGGGGTCGATGAAAGGACATGATCATTTTGGCCTCAGGGCACCTGACAGGTTAATACGCCCATCTGTGTGGCTACCTGGATGCCAGATCGCCTCTAAATAGCCCGGTGACAGCTACAGGAGCCACTATGACAACACCACAGTTATAATAACATTATACCAACACCAATGACTAATGTAACTGTAAGAAAAGTCTTGCTCACATGAAATATTCAATATTGCGCAGTGCCAACATCAAATCATTTTTTGATGGGGTGTAAAAATCGGGAAGGATTTATTTATCGACAACCTTTGAATTAAAATTCATGTCAGTGCGTTAAAGAGACATAACAAGGCAGTAATCCCCTCGCTTCTCATCGAGCATTACACACAAACAGGCTGGGGGAAGATGGGCTAGGCCTGACGTTATGTTCCCTGTGTATTCATCTAAATAACCTACATTAAATGTTACACGAGTAAATACATGACAGAAACGTTAGGATACATTATAAGCTATATAATGACGCTGATCTGATGTTATAACACTCCCTTTCCTTCCTGCCTTATTTGCCATAGCATCAGCCCGACATTTACCCCGATGGCTAGCGTGCTTACCGGACAGTTCGTCGGGTTCCAGCCCGCTTTCGGTGTCGAGTCCGCAGATCACAAAATAATCTGCGAACCGGCAGGAACCGGAGCTGAAGCCGGTGGTCATTTTGAGACTGGTCCGGTGGTACCCTTATCCCCTCAACAGGGAGCATATTAAAGGAGCTCGAAGAAGTGTTTTCTCTCTGCCATCACGGATGCTACGTTACTGCGAAGCTCGAAAAATCAGTACCGATACTAAGCTAACCTGTCCTGGTAGCAGCAACGGCTATGATACATCCGGTCCTGACCCTTCACAATAAAATGTCGACTCAAACGGCCAATTTTTTTTAGCTTCTAAAAATCATAAATTGAAAAACAGAATACACAAATGAATACATGTAACTGTTGAATTGAACTGATAATCAGTAGCGTAACCAGAACTATTCATTTAGGTAAAACTGAATAAATAAATAAATTGGAAAATGCAATGGGAAAGTAAATAAATAGGGTAATTAATAAATACAGAATCAAATTGAACAAGTTATCATTTTTTTTTTAGAAATGAATTCATGCATACATTTATTTTAGTATTTTTGGTACATTTAATGACACAATCAGTTTATTTGGATTTGATATTTTTTCTATTCTGGCAGTTTATGTCTTCTACAGATATAATGTGTGCAAAAACTAAGTTGTTTTTTTTTCTTTTTTGACTTTAAGATCTCATTCATTTTAATTTGGCTACTATGAGTTTTTATCCATTGTATTGATAGCAGACTACAGGGTTTCTTATTTTAAGTTGGCATCATCTACTCTGCAAAGCTCGAAGTTTTTACTTGTTAAAACGTTATTCAGAGTATTTTCCTGTCATCAGTTGTATACATTATTGATAGCAACCCACTGGTTTTGTCAATAAAAATGTGTATAAATATGTGAATATATTAAAAGAACATATAAAGTCCTACTGACTAAGGGGGGGAAATAAATAAATCTGTAAATCGAGTAGCAACAAAAACATCTTTGAAAGTCAGAAATACTGTACAGTACATTAAGAAATTAAAAATGGACACAGTAAAAAACTTTGGTCAAAATAATCCTCCTGGGTTATAGTTAATACAGACACTATCCTCTGTTCTCCAGAGGCTTCAGAGAAAAAAAACTACAGACCTGCAAATTATTCCATGTTTGTACAATTGATGATATTTTGAGTGAGACTTGTGTACTGTATGATTCTTCTTCTTTCTTCCTGGTCTGTTTTTGTGTCCATGTACAACAATTAATTGTGTTGAGTACATCATGCAATTTCTGCTGTTGAGACCAATTGTCTTATTTTTTTTTAAGGAAAGTCGCATTACTTCCGGGTTTAGACTCACTTGACACATCCATAGAAATCAGAGCGTTGCAGTCGAAATGCATTGTGGTCCATCAGCAGCATCACAGCTGTAATCATCTGCTTTAAATACATACATGAAGTATCTCCAGGTTGATACGTACAGGAATTATTCTTAAACTGTTCAGCAATCAAAGTGCATCTTTCGTTGTTGCGGATTGGAAACAGTATTTTATTCTACTGTATTTAGCAGTTATTTATTTCTAAAGAAGTATCATAATTTGACCCTCTGATTTTTAGGATGTAAAGGTCTTTATTTGGCTTTTAAATGCATGAGAGTAGAACAATCTATATTTAATCAATATTCTTGGGGAAAAGTGTAGATTTTGTTAATTGGTCTTTGTTGTGTTTGTACACCCATACTGGATTCCACTGTTATGACACATTGATCCACATTTCATCACCAGATTTGCAACAGCTGGAATGATCAAAGTCTTTAAAATCCACATCAGTTCTGTGAGTGTCATGGGAAAAAATCTTTTTACAACCACAAAATGAGGTTTTAGATTGCATTCATTAGTCAGCTCATTTGATAAGCATGCATCTAATTTAAATCATACCATTGCATGTCAGAGAAGGAAAAAAAGTTCACAAATACACACTGATCTCAGAACATAATAGTGTGGTCATTTCTTTCAAGGAAGATGGTTACTTTTACTAATGACTTAAATCAGCACACACTACAGTACATTAGAGTAAATGAGTGAATTATACTTTATCTGAACAAACCACTGCAGAGCAGGTGTGTTACAACATCACCACCTGGTGGCACTAAAACTTCACTCTTAACCACACTGTGACCTTAATACATACTTGCTGGGATAACCCAAGTTTGGAAGAATCCCAAGAATCTTATATTCATCATTCATAATCCAATTTTGTCTCCACAAGAGGTATTTATACTGTGCTGTTGTGGTGTAATTAAACAGGTATTCTTCACAGACAATTCTCAAAACTCAATCATATTCTGTAAAGATAATTTTAATGATTCAATAAATATTAAAAAGAAAAATCTGATTAGATAGGACAGAGATTTGCAATCTGTAAAACACTTCATACTGCAATACATCACTGCTCAGTACAAAATAATACTGCTTTTTGAAATGTTAACAGAGGGTTACACAAGAGTTTTCTCAATATATCTTCAATAAGGTAATAGGACATGAAACAGAAATAATATATCCAATTTCAGAACATGTCCATCGTGAAGTTTAGGATAAGTTTAGGTTTAAACATTTTAGCAAATAGAGAAAAAAATCAATTAAAATCAATCATTCGGGCAGATGAAGCATTATGGAGAATGTTCAAGAAGTTAATCTACTGTAGCCTCTATCTAAACATTAAGACAAAAATACATTTATAGGACCAGTTTATAGCATTTACCACTTCAAATAACGACCTTAGTGAAGATGCATTTTCCAAAACAAGTGTACAAATTCATCTCTCTCATAAACCAGTAAGAACCATGAAAACAACCCAACAGTATTTGACTGAAGTAGAGTTATTTCTTCTACAAAAAGTATGAGAGCATAAAATGCTCTGACATTTGCATCCTCAAACAGAAGAAGCGTTCAGACTTCATCTAAACTGATGCTTATGTCTTCATTTCAAATCTGGGTTTGAAACGTTAATAATCTTACAGCAGTAGACAGCAAATCTGTTGAACAATAAGACATTAAAGTGAAAACAGAAAATCTCAAAATGCACCAAAACAACTGCTTCTTTGAATGTGCAATTTTAAGAGGTTAGAGAGAAGTCTGTCGATTAAGAAACCTGCATGTACATTCACTGCATCAACATCTCTGGCAACTGTCCAGAAAGTTTTTAAGCAGCAGCATTAAGTTACCAGTACACAGGCCAAAAAAAGAAGGAAAGAAAAAAACACTAACAACATCAAAATGGTGTTTGTGGGGGAGGGGGTGAAAGAACTAAGCTAATAAGCTTTTATAAGCACAGGACAGGAGCCATTTAAAACAATTTAAACACAAAATAACAACATAAATCAGGCATCATAATACATTTCTCCTCATGAAGAAAAAACAGTAAAAACAAAGGTAAGGCTTGGATACCTCAGTCCATTGGCAGTCTCATTGAGGGCACTGATATATCGTCCATGGTATCTCCAGTTCTATGCTGGAGCAGCAAATTATATAATGTTGTAGAGATGGACACACATGATCTGTGTACACACCAAGACATGCATTATCATAACCATACACAAAACTTGAGAACCCATCCCCCTGGGATTTTTCAGATCTACACAGCCATGATGATTCTGTTTGGCTTTTCTGGGCTGCATGCATCTTACCACATGTAAATCACTGGTGTTTGTGAGGAAACATTACATCAGCTTATTCTTTTTTGTTTGTTTTTTACAAGTTGCAGTGCAAAGAGCTGCTTTAGGCTACTAATATGAACAGAAATGGGTGAAAATAAAAAGGGGCTATTGTGTGGCAGTGGATCCAGGCACCTTTCGAGGAAAAACATGGGAATTCATCCACATGTCGACAAAAATTAGCTCTTACTAAGATCAGTCATTACGGTTTTCTTCTGCACAGTTTCATTCTTTCCTCATAGGCAAGCACCAGGTATCAAAATTTATATTTTTAAAAACTAAAATCCACTTTCAACAGTTGTGTGACAGTTATTGCTGTGGTGGTACACTTCATTGGGGTTGAAATTAGAAAGAAGATAAGTTAAAATAAACATTTAAAAGAGAGTGGAATTTAAAGGTGCTACAAATGGGATGTAGAAATTGATATGCTACTGCCAAAGAAAATATAACAGTAAAAGTTCCAGTCATTAAAAAACAGATGTTTGCAATACAGTTTCATACAGAAAACAACTTCTAGCAAGAAAAAAAACCTACTTTCTCCATCAAAGGAGTTTGTCATAACTTTAACATCCTACAAGTAGCACCTTCAGTTGACCCTTCCTAAGTCCTGTCCCTTTTGGAACCTTGGTCAACTTTCTACTTTCTTGTTTCCTGTCTAGGCTTATCTGTGTTGAAAAGAAACCCAAGATTTGAAGATGGTTCAAACATGTTTCAACATAGACAAGCCTAACACGTAGCATATCTTAGTATAGGTGAAAGGAAAAATTTGACAGAGGGTCTGCAGGGTACCAAGCTTGCTCAACTGTTACTGAAGCACAGCGAAAAAAGGGATGGGACTTGGGAAGGGCCAGTTGTCTGGCAAGAATCATACAATAATGAGCAGTGCTTTAAATAAAAAGAAAAAAAAATTCTTATTTACAAGATGTGCCACAATAAATGACATAATTCACAAAACCAAAAAACGTTGTGCAGGTAGCGGCCACTTTATACTTTACTGAACATCAGGAACAACCCACCACTGCATGCGTTTTGTGGTCAATGAGTTGCTTGTCGTGCCAGCGGTCAAAGATTTTCCCACCAGCAGCACATCAGCAGCTGTGTATGAGACTGAGGCGGAGCAACTTGAGTGACAGCTGCACGTTCCTGAGCAGAGGGGCGGGGATGTCGGGATCAGCCAGCAGATGAGGTGCTGAAGTGTTGAGGGCTCTACTCTAGTTTTTTCTGTAGCTTTTTCTGGAAGCAGACAGGCAGGATCGAGAGCACGGCGAGCACACCAAGCACAGCCAGAGAGTTCCAGGACACAGCCTCACCGGCTGTGGTCAGTTTGTACAGTGTTGTGCCGGCGTTGATCGCTACAAAGGATGGAGGTGCCACTCCTGTGAAGCAGCCAGGTGGAATACAGGTGAGTCAGTGAACAACAAATGATACCAAAATAAAATTCAACAGAAGGGATAGACGGTCTTACCCAGAAAGGTACCAATGAAGAAAACCCCTAAAGGCACGTTGATGACAGGTGAGGTGATATTAATGAACCAGTTGGGAAGAAAGGGGGTTATCCTCAGGAAGATGATATAATTGATTAAATGATCTCTATGTTTGTCAACCTGCAAGCAAAAAATCATAAGAAGAATGAGTCATATGCCACGAATTACCAGTTACACTGGTACAAAATACTGTACTCCAATACAACAGTTCTGCAATAAATCTGATCTGTGATGTGTAAAAATCAATTTTTATTTAATGCTGTGTCAGATAAGTGCTGATTCAACTCTAGGATTGATCTTTAAAAATACAGAAATTCATCTAAATTAGGCCTGCAAATAATGATTACTTTCTATATTGATTTATCAGCTAATTATTTTCATGATTGATCGATTAATTGTTTAGCCCATATAAAATACCAAAGAGCTGTGAAAAATGCTCCTAACAATTTGCCAGAGTCCGAAGTGCCATCTTAAAATTGTTTCTTATGTCCAACCAACAGTCTGAAACCAAAGACTCTTCATTTATGATCATAAATGACAAAAAAGCAGCAAATCCTCACATTTAAGAAGCTAGAAGCAGCACATTTTAAAAAAATTACTGGAAAGAATAATTGGCTATCAAAATAGTTGACAACTAATTTTGATTCGATTGACTAATTGAATAACTAACTAATCGTTGCAGCTCTAGTCTCAATGTAACACTACAATACAACATCACCATTAACTTTGGCATCACATAATAAAACCACATCAGTCCTGTTGTCATAATAGCAATAGCAATTTTCAACTTGGCATGTTGGGGCTTTAGTAGAATTGGATTACACCAGACGAGCAGTATGGAGGCAATTTATGTTCTTATTCTGTTGGATTTTTTTTACATTTGAAAACTGGTCACCATTCACTTCCGTTGTTTGGGAGATTCTGCAACACTGTATTCCTGTGATACTCCAGCATATTTTTTTAAACTAAAAAAAATAAAACCGACCGTCAATCGGCATGAGGGTGGGTAGATGATGACTGAATTTTCATATTTGGGTGAACTATCCCTTTAAAGAAGAAAAGCAGGAGTGCTTTAAGTTAGAAGGAAAAACAAATTTTTACGAACCAAAAAAATGCACACATCATATTTAGTATCTAATAAAAGACATTTTTAAGTTGCCATTTTTCTCTGTTTTTAATATCTCGATAAATATTGCATCATGGTCTTTTTATTGTGGTATTATCGCACCTTAAAGCTAGGATAGACAACCTTGTTCTGGTATCATTGAGAAATAACTTCATAATAACCTTTCAGCATATTGTAAATCAAGTGGTCTGAGACAGAACCAGACTTGCGCACCTCCTCTTGGCTCTGTTTTCAGCATTTAGAGAATCTGGCCCATGACAGTAGACTTAAACTAATCACAGATCTTCTCAGACTGAGAGCTCCTATTAGCTGTTCTACTAGTGCAGCTGCATGTGCGTGCACGTTCCTTCAGTGAAACCCTGAATTAATGGCTGAAACTCAAGCAAGAAAAGTTGCTATAAAACGAGAATCTTAAAGAGTCTAATGAGCAACATGATCAGCCCACGAGTTTGTCAGCTCACTCAGAGCTGACTTCAGTTAATTCACGTCTATCACGGGGTTTTGCCAAGGACCAAGAGGACCGGGTGGAGCTGGGACACAGAGCTGACAGATAGCTGCTCACAGCCAGGGAGCTGCCTTGATTGCCTTGGTAAACTGTTGCATACACGCATGAAGTGCGTGCTCCTCATCTGTTGGGAGGGGCTCAGGATAGAAAAAACAAAACCTAACTCAGATGAGACTCAACAATCAACCATTTTTAAGCTTTCTACCTACTGTAGCTTTAAGTTTTTGGTATTGTTACATCCCTAATTCGCTGTACATTTTGTGTGAAGGCTTTTACCTGCTGGGACCATTTCTGTGCTCTCTCTGAGAGATATTTGTAGACCACAGGTCTCCCCACCAGATATGACAGCATATAGCAAAAAGAAGCACCCAGGCCAGAACACTGTGGACAAGAGAGAAAACACATGACTGACTGAGGCATATGACGAGGAAGAGACAACCACAATCAATGACGTACACAAACTCTGAGGTGACTTGTTATTATCATTCTCAGGAAATTAAACTGAAAAAAAAAAAACAGCCCGCTAACAGATTTAGGCTCTCTGAATACACCAAAAAAACATTATCTCTGTCTTCCACCACCTTCATGAAGGTCGCTTTTAAGCCAGCAGCAGTAGTTTCAAAGAACAGACTGAGGGCGTTTGAGTGTTTACACACATTAACCACTGCCCTTCCTGGTTGTGGCAGTAAAAACATTTTTGTGACTGTGCCTCAGAATCAAAGAATAACAACTTCCTCTGCACATATCATGCTTTTTAAACCAACATTAGATCATTGCAGAAGATAAGAAAAAAAGAGTGTGGCCACAACTGACTATGATGCAATGCTGCCATGTGACATGTTGTAGACATAGCATCTATTGCATGTCTGTTAGCTCTGAAAGAGAGATCCCTTCCGTGTTGCTCTTCCTGAGGTTTCTTCCATTTTTCCATGTTAAAAGGGTTTTCTCTTATTCAAATAAAAGGTTTAAGGATGCAGAGTGCTGCATGCTACAAAAACTGTAAAGCCCCTTGAGGAAAATTAGTGATGTTAGGATATGTAAATAAGTGCCAAATTTAAATTTTCAATGATAAGTCCTCTGAAATTTGAAAGAAAACTGCATATTTATGAGACATGATCCATTCTTGCAAAACAGGGGATGTTTATCTAAATCTTTAAATACCTAATCACGTGTGGTGGAGAAACTATATCTGTGCAGCTGTTCATTATACCATACAACATTTGATTTCAGTCACACATTTCATACTGCCCATCCTTACTCACCAAGCAGACTAAGAACAGAGCCAAGGGGAAAGGGTACAGATACCCAGACAGGATGCTGAGGAAGATAGATCCAGGGATAGCAAATGTCTGGAGGCTGACAAAAGTGTCAAGGTAAACAGCTTCGCAAAAACATACAGTAAACACACAGGCAGATCTATGTTAAATCAATATTAGTAATAAATTTAAAATCAAACCCCTCTAATCACTCTAACCAGCTGAATTTCTGTAGAATCCTTGATTTGATACAATCCACATTAGTGAGCAAGAAATTAACAGAAGGGATATAAAAAGTATTTCTTTTAAATGTCTGATACCAGATTTGTCTTCTTATTGTCAGTCCTAAAATAAAGGTCAACTGAACTAATATTCACTCACTTTGTCTAGAATTTGAGCACCTCATGATTTGCCTGTCTGCACATCCCAGCCAAAGCTCACATACACATTTGCAGGAGATTTGACATGACGTGGAGCCAAAATGCCAATGAGCTGTTTTGAGCAGATTCAGAGCCTATACTCTTCATAACACCTGTGTGAAGAATGACTGAGGTTATTTCTATCTGATGGTGAGCTGTTTCAGATGGAGGGCATGCTGCATGACAGGTTTTGCAAGCCTAAGTATGGTGATACTTTATAAAGAATGCCTGGCAGAGGACTGGTTGTAGCCAGAGTTTGTAGTGGTGACACCTAAAGATCAAGAACCTAAAGCTGCTGCCTGGAAATCTATTGAGCTGCTCTAGAACAAGCTGATAAATACTGACCTCAGTTAACAACAAGTTAATTGAACTGCTGCTACAAACTGCCACTGCAACACAGACTGTCTATGAAGGCCTGAATTTCTAAAAACATTTTCAATAGAATGCAAAGTTGAGGTATATTTGTCCCAAAAGGTGCATATGTTTTCTCCAAGGATACAAAACATATGTTGCGAAGTAGGCCACCAACACTTGGGTGTAGTATGTGTCTTTGTATTTGGACAGCACAGTTCCCAGAGCTTTGGCATCATCCATGTCTTTAGGGATCTTGATTTTCTCCATTTCATCACTGAAAAAAAAGAAATAAATAAAATTCAGTCATTTACATATTATTACTAAGCAGATGCCTGCCTGCCTGTCTGACACAGTACGGTATATGACACTGGTGAGAAAAAAAACAACTAAACTTTCAGTATAATGACAAACTCAGGCACCTCAAGCAACTTAATGATTTGGTAAAGTCTCGTGTCCACTATTGTTATGTCTCATATTGCTTGGTGCCTTTACTGGCCTCAGCCAGTCTGCACCAGCTTGACTCAAACTAAGCCAGACCTCCACTAACAACAACATTATGTAAATCCAACACATCACTAGATATAGGCTCTTTGGTGATCTGTTCAGGTTAGGATTTACTTCAATGATTTACTTTTTTTAACAGACAAGACAACATACTTCATCAGGCTGGCTGGCATACAACCAGAAATCTCAGGTCCTCAGAATGGCCTAAGATAAATGATTAATCTTTTGCTGCAGCCTTTCTTTAAAAATCTCGAAAGAAGCTAAATCAGTACAGAATTTTACAAAAGCATGTTTAATTTATCTGTTTTCATAATTTTGTCTTATTCTGTGCTTTGTATGCATGTGCGTTTTAGCCTATACATCCACTGGTCTTTTTCTTCTCCTGTTAACATCCCTTCATAAAGGACTTTGTAATTATTGTTTTGCACAGTAAATAAGTATTATTTAGTGTATGTAGTATGTAAGTATTAAAACAGCCATTAACTTTAGCTTTGTTGAAAACATCAACAAAATACTGAGTTTTACAAAACTGTAACCAAATCCCAGTCTGTTTTGTACTGCATTAAAAGATTTCATTTGTGTATTTTTGAAATACTGTTTACCCTTGTAGGTTTCTTATTACCACATATCACATACCACTTTAGTGTTTTTTGTCTTGCTTCTACTGATTATGACAAAGTAATGTATCCTCCACTCGGAAGGCAGCAGCGCAGAATTAATTTTGGTAATCATGTTAGTAAAACTCAGGTCATAGTTTCATTACCTCAGTTCATGCTAAAACAAGTAAACCATTAAAAAAACATATATGTATACATATGTATAAATGCTTTAAAAAAGAACAGTTTTATTTGTGAATACAAAGTATTTCCAAGCATGTACATTGTATCCACCCACATTTTAACCACATATAATAATCGATAAACAACGTACTCAGGAAGCTCTGGGAAGTTCCTATAGACCAGGTACATGACTGAGGCAGCGCAGGTGAAGATAGACACCAGAATCAGAAGAGACATGCGTGCTGAGCCTCCTGCTGTATGCTGGGCCTCTGTGAGGAAAGAAAATAAGTTATTAACCAAACAAATGAAGACGTTACTACAAAAACAGGCATTATACTAACTACCAGGGAGCTTCATGTAATTTGCTTATGAGTTTTGCATCACTTGCTCATGCCCCACCGGGGAACTGAGCCTCCCCCTTGAGACAGACTCTTGCTGTTTCCAAGATGGTCTGTTAAATCAAGCTTTCTATAAACACTTAATAAAAAAGATAAAAGTAATATTGGTTAATTTCAGGTGTTGGCTATTAAGAATTAAAGGTTTACATATTTTTCAACCAACTAAAGCACTCTAAAGATATAACCAGGAGATGAACACAGGAGCCTGAGGCAACTTATGACCAACAAACTACTACTAACACTAATTGTCACTGATTGACAAATCAACACAGAGATTAAGGTTGCACATTCAGATACAGCTCTCTGCAAACATCACATAAATATATAAATACTTGTTCCTGAATACCAGGAGTCCCATTCAGAGTTGGATCCAAAGCAGTCAAATCAGAGCAAAAGTTACTTAAGTGTGCTAAAATAAACAAAGAACAGTGCTACCTCAGACAACCAATCTGCAATGAGGCCTATCTTCAGTAAGATTATGTCTGTAGTTTACTCTCAATGACATAAATGGGATAGACAAAATATTACAAGTCTCTCTCAGTCTAAAAACAAATACAGACAACAATAAGTCCACACCTGATGAAATTAACACAACTAATATGATTTCTAATCAGGACTCAATAAAGTTAAAAACCATTTATTATGTCATTAAATGTATATTGATATATCACTTTAGGCTTATTACAAGCAACAAATATTTATAAAGTGATAATGATCCATTTAGAAGCAAGGGGACAATTATTATTATAGCTCAGAAATGTTATTGGCACAAACATACATAATTTGCTTAGTGTCAGGGTCCTGCATCATCCTGCCAGAGTTGATTTCCCAGTAATGACCTGCTCACTGCACATTATTCCTTAGATAGTTGAATATCTGATAACATGCGGAGCACACTCATAAAAATTATCTCAGTTTTATGTCAGATCTTAGATTAATTGTGATCATCCCTATCCCCTATAACCTACTGAAGCACCCATGTTAGTCCCTGGGCCCCAATTTAAAAAACACTTACACAGTAGTTACATATTGAATGGATAGTTCAACTATCCTTTTAATGGATCAGTAATAACAGTCCATTGGCGTATAATAATATAACAATGCAATTGGCTTTTCTGCATTAAGTACATGAATTTTTGACACTTTCAGTACTTCTGAAAATACGTAAAGGTACTTTTACTTATGTAATCTTTTCAATGAAGGTCTTGCAGTATTTTTACAGTGTTAACTGTCACCTGAGTAACGTTATCCATGCCGGATCTGAATTCTTCCCCCAACACTAGCCGCTGGACAGCCTTGGTTGATTAACATCTAGCTAGACCTAAAAACATTCAGATTTGGCATTGTGCTCTCGTTGTAATACTTCATGTAATTAGATAATATTCGCTGCATTACAAAAGCCCACTAACATATGTTTGGGTGTATTTTAGCCGGCACATCACGACAGCGTTATGTTTTTCATTAGCTGTGGCGTTACTAAGCTAGTCATCGGCTAATTTTAGCTAGCTGCCTGTGTTAAAACAACCAGCCACCGGCGGCTAACGTTAGCTAGCTCCTGCACTGCCATCCGCACTGAGCTCAAAGGAGAAATGACGCTGCCATGTCATTATATTACTTCATCTGTCAGTACCGTCTGTGTTTGATTTCCTCTGCTTTACATTCAGGCAGCCAGTTAGCCACCACCGACAGAACAACCCACCTTTCAGTACTTGAGAGTCAGCAGCATTAGCTTTCACCTCCTCCTGAGCAGAGGACAAACCGTCGGTCTCTCGTCTTTCTCTCCGCTTTTTGGCCATTTTTCTGAGATAAGTATTGAGGCCGGCCGAAGTACCGATGATGTGTGTACCAGCAGCAGCCGGCGGGTGGAGAGTGACACCGGTGTGTGCGGTGACAGCTTGCTGACACGTTACACAGATTGACCTTTTACCTTCACATCCAACAGGAAACAGTGTACCATCCGCAACAGCGCGCCCAGCGGTAACCCAGTGTCTCACTGTCAGCTGGATAACAATGTGGGATGTTTTCAATTGCTTTGAGTCTGCATCTCCCTTCATTACATTTCATATGAAGTGATTTAAACCTCATCCTATCAACATATTTAACATACAGGGACCACCACTGGTCCCACTGGACAATCATCAAAGAAAAATGTTAACTTGTACAGCCTGACCGATATATCTACTGGCAGATATTGTCAGCCCAATATCGGTCTATGAATATTGGATTTTTTATTTATTTATTTATTTATTGTTTGTTCGTTTTTTGCCACAGAACATAATGCAGAGTGTTGTTGTTTTTGTTGTTTTTGTTTTGTTTAGCCTTGTAGGCAGTTGTTTGTTAGCTGCAGTGGTGGACAGTAACGAAGTACATTTACTTGAGTACTGTAGTTAAGTACATTTTTTGAGTATCTGTACTTTACTTGAGTATTTTTTTTTTTTTTTTTGGAAACTGACTTTCACTCCACTACATTTCAAAGACAAATACTGTACTTTTGACTCACTACATTTCTAGGAAGGTTGTTGTTACTTTTTGACTGAGCACATCATTGACGTCAGCTGTTGCTGTTTTTTTTTTCTAGGAGCATTACTGGTTAGCTGTAGCGGTACTAAGCTAGTTTCTGATGTCATCGTTGGCTTATTTTTGCTACTTCTCATGTATTTGATAATTTTTCTTAATTCAAATTGAATACATGTACAGCCTATATATTGTGTTCTATTTGTGCTTTTTATTTGATTTATTTATAATTATTTATGATGTAAAAAAAAATTGTGTTCATGTATACATTCTATATTCTGTTTAATATATTGTGCATATAGAATATCAGCCAAATATATCAATATTGGAATTTTTTACTCCCTCATTTCAGTATCCGTATCAGTTGGGCTCTACCTATTTCTTCTCAAATTATAATGTAATATGAAGGGGGAAGCCAGACTATTATTAATAATACTATTTTAAGAAAGTTACAGTTAATTTGCATATTTTGTCAAATAGAAATACACAGAATACTGTGTCTGTTCCATCTGGATCTGTCTCCTTCAAAATGACTCTCCCCCTGCAAGTACAAATTAAAACAGATTCAGAAAATAATTATATTATATGAAATAGGAACAAATTGATTGATAAAGCCATTAAAAATTGGAATGATAGAATAAAGTACCTGTGAGATGTGACAAAAAGTATACCTCTGAAGTCTTAGGGTATCCCAGTTGTTAGGAGCTAACTCTTAACTCCTAACTCTTCAAGCTTTTCTGGGATTTCAGGTGTTAACATATTAGATGAAGACAGCCCCTTTTCTGTTACCTAAGGACCTTTTACTTTTCTCCATTTAGGCTTATCTGACAACTTCAGCGACTAGACTATTTACTTTGCATATTAAGGTTTAAACATAAAATGATGATAATGTAAAATATGATTCATACAGATTAAGCTGTCTAACTGTAAAAAGTAGTTAGGAATAGCTCCACTTCCATCAGCTGCAACTTTAAAATGCTCCTTACATGTTAATTAATCTGTAATAATCCTGCAGTGATGCAATATGTAGTAATATAACTCTGACAGAAACATTCTGCTGAATAATAATGATAATACCTCTGTGTATTTAGTTCACTGTTTTGAATCCAGGGTTTGTACTTGAATTGGAGTATTTGTATTGCTGCTTTTACTTTAGTAAAAG